>NC_081559.1:194994291-195002980 GCF_022355385.1 Mustela nigripes | reverse complement strand
CCCCCCCCCGAGTTCTGCACCTGCCTCCATCGCTTGTGTCCTCGCGGGGCTGTGAGGTCTTGGGGATGTGAACTTCTCTTCTCTACCCAGGGTCCCCGAGGCTGGGAACAGACGTAGCTCAGGAAACGCAGGGGAAGAGAAGGCACGAGGGAGCCGGTGAGGTCCAAGTCCACCTTCTCCTCCCCCATTCGCACTGGCCTTGGGCGCACAGGCCCGCCAGCCTCCCTGCCTATGAGAGTCTCCTTGCTGGGGGTCCCAGCTCGTGGGGCTTGGCTCTCTGGGTCCAGAGCGGGTGTTCAGAGAATGTGTGGGAAGGAAGGAAGGGCGGAGGGAAGGAGACGGGGAGGGCGGGGGGAGGGGGAAGCGCGGGCTCTGGTTGGGTTCATGCGTCTCATCCAAACTGTCCAGGACCCCGAACTCCTAAGCCAGTCGCAGCGTCGCTGGCTGGAGATGACGGGAAGGATGAACACGTGTCCAGGCCTTGGGCAGCCGCTACGACCATGCAGGCAGCTAGGAGGAGGGGTTAGAGGCAAAGACACAGGGTCGGGTAGGCAGACCGACTGGCCCCAGCCACCAGGAGCAGGTTATGCTGGGAAGCCCTCAGCCGTGGGACTGGCCGACTACTGGAGGGCACGGGGTGGAGGTCGCTGAGTGGTCCCCCTCACAGCGGTCCAGCGTGGGGAGAAACCAAACTTTCCACTGAGAATCAATACCCCAGCAGCGGTGGCCTTGGCCTCTGTGGGTACGGAGGAAGGCTGGCTGCGCGAACAACTTACTTTGCACGGTTCGATGATGATCTGAATTTTTACCGAGAACATCTGTTATATACATATCAGGTGAAGAGAAGAAAATGAATGTCTGATGACCCCAAGCGCTCTGCCTTCCCTGGAAACTTCTGTACTGCTGGGCAGTTGTGACAAAACCCCAGAAACTCTGCCTTGCACTCGGCCCTCAACCCACCTTGGGAACATGACCTACGAGCTAGGCCCCACAACCCAAGGGTGGCCATGAATTTAATTTGCTCAATCATTCCTTCACTACTCTGCGTCAGTCCCACGCCCCCTGAAAGCTGCCAGACTAACAGGGAAACAGGCACACGGACCACAAACCCACCAGACCACCAAAGAAGAATGTGGTGTAGAAGCATGGCTGTGGGAGCAGTCAGGGAGGGCTTCACAGAGGAGATGACCTTTGAATGGGGCCTTAAGGATGAGTAGGAGTTTGTCCGAAGGAAAGTGGGTCAGGGGAGGATGTCCCAGGCAGCAAGGTGACTGTGAGCACCAGTGTGAATGTGACCGAGGTGCCAGGAGGAGTCTGGGGCAAAAGCAGTGTGGGTGTGGAGCTGGGGGTTAGCAAGAGATCGGGCTGGATGAAGGTGGAAACCAAAATCACCAAGTGCCTAGATGCCGGGCAAGGGGCTTGCAGATTTTCCTCTGGGCCACTGACTTTGAACTTGTTCACCAAGGGCACAGCTTTGGGCTCTGGATTCAGATCCACAGGCCATAGTTAGAAAGATCCTGGCTGGTTCAGATGGACTCCAGGGGTCGGTATCCACTGCTGCTGCGGGAGGTCACCGACCATGAGGTCACCGAACATGGGTCCAGCCGAACCCAGGGTGAAGATAAGGTGCGGACAGTGAGGACGAGGACGAGGAGGACAAACCCCTTCGGGAGTACAGTGATCTGTCGAGGCTAAGGGGCAGTACCGGGCCTCCAACCGACGTCACTCTGACTCCAAGAGGCTCTAAGGGGCTTGTGCTCTCCAAAGCCCCTTCACGCAGGAACTCAGAGTTTTCCCGTCCCTGGCCCTGCTGCGCTCAGGGACACAAAGGTGCCAAGTCACGTTTCAGGGGCTTTGTCTCCAAAAGGGAGCTGAACTCACTCTCCCAGCCCCTTCCAGGAGCAGCTCCTGACTTCCCTGCCCTCCCCGCACAGGACAGGTTGTCCTCAGAGGCCGGACTGAAAGAGCAAAGACTTGGGCATGAGGTAGACCTGAGTTCACGGCCAGGCTGTATCTGGAGGGGAGGGAGGGTCTCAGGCAAGCACGCGCTCCTCCAAGCCTTAGCATGCTTGCCTGTAAGCAGGGGCAGGGTGTGGAGAGGGGAGGATCGAGATCGGATTGGGGAAGATCTTCAGGTGGAGAACCTGGGCTGGGGTGGGGGGCGGGCAGGGGAGGAGCAAGCCTGACCAGAGCTCACTCCCTGCGGCCACCTGCAGGTGTGCCTGTGCTCCACACCCGGGGTGTTGAAGGCAGTCCTGGGGAAGGGCCCACAGTCCCATCTGCCCCGTCGTCCTGCACCCTGGGGAGATGGGGTTGGGGCTGCTCCTGGTGGCTCATCAGGGTAGCCGGGATGCCGAGCACTGTGGACAGAGTCCAGCGGCGGGTACTTACCAGCCGGGACGAAAGGACTCTGTATACTCAAAACCGCACGCTCCTGAGCTCATGTTTCGCAGCAAGAAGTCAGTCTATATAGCAAAAGGGATAACATGTCTTCGTGAAAAATCGTAATGTCGCCAACTTTTAATGTCACCAACGTTTCTTCTCTTAAACCTGGAGGGCTATATTTTTTAAATTTTATTTTATTTTATTTTTCAGTGTTTCAAATTTCATTGTTAATGCACCACACCCAGTGCTCCGTGCAATGCGTGCCCTCCTGAATACCCACCACCAGGCGCACCCAACCCCTCCCAAAACCCTCGGTTTGTTTCTCAGAATCCACAGTGTCTCATGGTTTGTCTCCCCCTCCGGTTTCCCCCAACTCACTTCTCCTCTCCATCTCCCAATATCTTTATTAAGCAACTTGATACAAAAGGTTTCACTAGGAAACATCATTAATATCATTGATTTACAAGGCAGGAATTCACTAAAAAAAACTCATGTCTGCTGCATTCTAATTATAGAGAGCCAAGAGCAAAGGAAATACAAAGCGCATTTTGATTAAGTGTTAATGTAGATGTTCTTTGTGTTGAACTTTCCAAAAAGATCTATTGAAATATTTGCAATACTTACAAATTATACACATGCAGACTTTCCTGCACTCCTAGAAAAGCTCCATATTTACACCGGTGCTTTAGTTTCACTTTCCTGCTTCTCATTTGTTTCAAAGAAAAGAGAAGCTTAAATGGGATTTTGTGATTTGAGGTTATGTTATGAGAGAAGGGAAAATTGTATCAATCTTCCAAGGGTCGTCCTTTAAAAGATTTTTTTAAATTTATGAAGGCAATTGAGTCCATTATTTTTTAAATTAAATTTTTAAAAATTTTTTATGAACATATAATGTATTTTTATCCCCAGGGGTACAGGTCTGTGAATCGCCAGGTTTACACACTTCACAGCACTCACCATAGCACACACCCTCCCCAATGTACATAATCCCACCCCCCTCCTCTCTCAACCCCCCTCCCCCCAGCAACCCTCAGTTTGTTTTGTGAGATTAAGAGTCACTTATGGTTTGTCTCCCTCCCAATCCCATCTTGTTTCATTGATTCTCCTACCCCCCAAGCCCCCATGTTGCATCACCACTTCCTCATATCAGGGAGATCATATGATAGTTGTCTTTCTCTGCTTGACTTATTTCGCTAAGCATGATACGCTCTAGTTCCATCCATGTCGTCGCAAATGGCAAGATTTCATTTCTTTTGATGGCTGCATAGTATTCCATTGTGTATATATACCACATCTTCTTGATCCATTCATCTGTTGATGGACATCTAGGTTCCTTCCATAGTTTGGCTATTGTGGACGTTGCTGCTGTAAACATTCGGGTGCACGTGCCCCTTCGGATCACTACGTTTGTATCTTTAGGGTAGGTACACAGTAGTGCAATTGCTGGGTCATAGGGCAGTTCTATTTTCAACTTTTTGAGGAACCTCCATGCTGTTTTCCAGAGTGGCTGCACCAGCTTGCATTCCCACCAACAGTGTAGGACGGTTCCCCTTTCTCCGCATCCTCGCCAGCATCTGTCATTAAACCTGGAGGGATATTTTAATGAAAATATCTCTCGTATAGAAGAACTATGGATATGAACCCAGCAATTCCATTAGCTTCCCCTCTATTCCCTTTGTTAAATTCAAGTAAAATTAAATAAAGGTCGTATCCAGTATACGATTCTTGTGGTTTTATAAAGGCCTTTCTACCGTCTGCTCCTCACCCATTCTTCTGTTTGTGTATTTGCACGTAAGCTGCCCGCAGTGATGTTCACGTAATGCCCATGGCTATTTCTCGCTGGCGGGACTGGGGCTGGTTCCTCACTTCCATCTTGGGGATCTTCAGCATGTCGCAAATTTGATTCTTTTTCTTAAAAAGTAAGATGGAAACAAAGCATTAAGATCATGAACCAGAATTCATTATGGACACTGAGTACCCAAGCCGGGGGCAGGGGGGGCTGCTATTTTTCTCTTTAACTTCTAAAACCAAGGGAAAACTGATTTACTTTTAAAATGAGGGGGAAAAGGAAATCGTGGAGACTGTGAACCAAAACGGCTGACAGAACAGCTTGACAAGGATGTATTTGTTCACCAAATATTTGTTAAACCACTCGATGCCAAGGTTCCATATTTTCCATCCCTTTAAGGCTTCAGGTTTTCAGTCACTACATTGATCGGTAAAGCCTTTGAACTTGAACTCTCCCTGTAATTATTATAGGCTGTCACTAGATGGCAGTAGACACACCAGTGTTCTGGGCTGGGCTGCCCGCTCTGAGATAAGGCTTTATTTCAAACCTATTCCTGATTTCTAAGTTCTCATTGGCAGAATTTTTGTTATATCTGTATATCTATATGCATGTGTCTATGCATGCCCATATATCTACATCTGTGTCTCTATCTCTACAATCTGCAATATCTATACATGGATATAGGTATATTAGGATTGGGAACATTACAATCAAGGATGCGCAACTACTTGTCTTCCTCAACTAAACACTTCAGACACAAGCCGGACAAGAGACTAAAGCAAACAAACATGTTGCTTCTGCACACGAGACAGCGTGGCCTAGAGGCAAAGCACCCCAGCTCTGGAAGCGAACAGATCAGCCTGAATCCTGGATTCATTGATCATTTGCTTCATCATCTTAGTCAAGTTACTGGAGCTCTTTTGGCCCCAGTGTCCCTGTTTTACCGCTGGGGATCTAATGGTGCCTGAATCACAGTGTTGTTGCAAGAGTTGAGTGAAATGGGGTAGGTGAAGAAATGAGGACCTAGCAGTTACTATTATTCTTGCCGCCATTTCCACCTAGAAAACTCCTACTCGTGCCTGAAAACCCAGTTTAAAGGTCTCCTCAGTGAAGCCCCATTTACCTTCTAGCAGCTGGTTAGTTCCTGGCTCCTCTGTCCTATCTGATGGTAGTTAATCCATCAGGTTGCCAAATTTACTGCGTATCTTTTGAGGCTATGTATCAGGTGCGTACAGACTTAGGACTTCATATCTTACGGTTGGAATTACCCTTTTACTATTTTGAAATGTCCCTTTTTAACGCCTAAGGCCAATATTGACAGAATGAAGGCTGCTCAACTTTCTATCTGATATTAGTTTAACTGCACCACCTTCTTTCCTTCCACTTTCCCTTCCTTTTTTTCTGTATTGTGTTCATTGGAATGCCGTCTTTCCCCCATCATTTTACTGCAATCTTCTTGTGTCTTTAAATTTACACTGAGTCTCTTAAAAGTAACATATAGTTGGGTATTTTTTTTTTTTTAAAGATTTTATTTATTTGACAGACAGAGGTCACAAATGGGTGGGCGGGGGCAGGGGGGCAGCAGGCTCCCTACCAAGCAGAGAGCCCGATGCGGGACTCGATCCCAGGATCCTGAGATCATGACCTGAGCCAAAGGCAGAGGCTTTAACCCACTGAGCCAGCCAGGCGCCCCTGGATGGTTTTTTTTTTTTTTTTTTTAATACAATCTGGCAATTGTTCTTTTCATTGGAGTACTTAGTCCATTTACATTTAGTGCAATTCCTGATCTGCTTGAGCTTAAATTTACCATGTTACTGTTTATTTTCTACTTGCCCACCCATTCTTTGCTCTTTTTCTCCTTTCTTGCCTCTTGACTCGATTATTCAAATAACTACTTTCTTTTCCTTCTTACAGGTTGTTAATTATGCTTTCAGTCATTTCTCTTTTCATAGTTACTCTAGGAATTACAACATGCATCCTTGACTTTTTAGAGTTTACTACAATTTTTTTCACTCATCACTTCCTAGACAAGGGAAGGACCTTATATTTTAACTCCATAAACCCTATCCTGACTTTTGCACTGCTTTTATTTTTCTTCTACTTGTTTTTTAAACCCCATAAAATTACTATTATTTTAAACTGTCAACATTTATTTAGTTGTATTTACTTATTTGCTTATTCTGGGGTTCTTTATTCCTACCTTACTGCCTTCATCTAGAATAATCATTCTTCTATCTATGAACTACCTCCAGTGTTTCTCTTAGCACCGGTCAGCTGGCGATGACTGACAATCATCTGAAAAATCTTTATTTCGTGTTCATTTTTGAAGTGTATTTAGCTTACTGTGAAATTAGGGGCTCTCCGTAGTTTTCCTTCGGCACTTGGAATATTGTCTCTGGCTTCCATCATGTCTTTGAGAGGCTATCTTTGTTCTGTTCTCACTCCATTTAAAGTAATTGTGTCTTTTTCACTGGCTACTTCTAAGATTTTCTCTTTGACTTTTTTTTTTTTTTTTTTTTGCTGTCTTGACAAAGATGTGCCCAGGTGTGATCTTCTATTTATTCTTCTCTACTGGGATTCCCAGAATTTCTGGAATCTGTGCTTTGATGTCTTTCTTCATTTGGAAATGCTCAGCTCTTATAGCTCAAGTTTTGCTCCTGGCTGAGCCACTGCTTTCCTTCTAGGACTGTCACATTTTCCCACCATGCCTCATATCTCTCTAATGTTCTTTCCTAGATTTCCCTTTTTATCACTCTTCCCATACTTCTGTCTGAACATTTCCTAGAAACCTAAATTCTCGCTCACTAATCCTCTTGGATTTTGTGTCAGTGATTCTGGAAAGGGCTTCTCGCCGGGGGCCAGAAGGCCACCCCTCTTCGGAGCAGATGCTCAGGGAGGCCCTGGCTAAGGGGCCCACTCGTCAAGCACGGGTCTGGGCAGATGGCAAGCATGTGGCCTGCACGGGAGCAGACAGGACAGTGCCTTTACAAGCAACCGTGGTTAGGCTGTCTGAGGAAAACGGGGCCTTTGGCCATGTCTGCCCCATGGCCCCTAGTTTCTGTCCAGCACACATGTGCCACACCCTCTGCCCATGTGACTGCCTCTGCCTCCTTTGTGTCGGCAGCATTATGGCCTCTGCTTTTCAGAGAGTGAGGCCCAGAGGATTCCCTCGTGTCCACGCTAGACATGCTGGAGCTACACGGGGGAGCAGGCAGCTTCCCCCCAAGCCCGCTGGGCCGAGCTTCCAGGGCCTTCGGGCACACCTGCTTGGAGAGGCTCCTGGGTCCTCCCAGCGGGGCCGCGTGTCTGAGACCAGGATGGGCGTTTCTTGTGTGGTTGGACCTGCCTCCTCAGAGGAGCCCCCTTCCCAGTGTCCTGGCTGCCAGGCTCCCCTTCCCCCAGCCAGTCTCAGCCGTGTGGCCCACTCAGCGGACTCAGGGCCCCCTCCACTATCTCCCCCTGCACTGCCCTACTTGGAAGGCCCTGGCGCCCCAAGACATGGCCACATTCCCAGCGGGAAGGGCAGACCCTGCTAAGCTTCTGCTTTCTGACTTTCACGCTCCCTTTCTTCCTTCCTGGTCTGCAAACCCACCCGCAGCCCAGGCATGGAGCCGCCCTATAAGGATGCTAAAGCAGGAGGCCAGAAGGAGCCTCTTCCATGACCTCCTTCCCAGGTGGCTGCTCCAGCCCCGGGCGAGCTCCTCCAGGCTTCTCATGTCAGGAGGAGGAAAACCCCCTGCTGGTAAAGCCACTGAGTTTCACATAGTGAACCGGGACGCCCAGTGACAGAAATCCTAATTGGCACAGAGAGCAGTTCGCGGAACACCTCCTCCAGCACGCCCTCCTGGGTTCCTCTGGCAGATGCGGTCCCAGGCATTGTGTTCCCACACGGGGTTGGCTCTTTCCGCATCCCAGTTAACGCCGGCCTCCCAGAGAAGCAGGCACCCCGGCCACCGGCCACCGCGGAACACACACATCCCGGGGCTAGGGCCCCGCTCGCTCTCGCAGGGATGCCCCCTTCTTTCTGAGCCGAGCACGCCTGGGGAGGTCCCACGGCAAGAAAGAGCAGAGCATTCAGGCCCGGAGCTTGCGTCCCCATCCCCAGGGCCGTGTCTTAGCGTGGTGCCATCGCTCCCCTCTTTCAGCTGCTGGTCTCCCAGCCTCAAAGTCACAGGGAGCCCCATCCTGGGGGGCGACGTGCAAGCGAGATCATCGGTCTGGAAAAGATGTGGACACAGAGAAGCACTGTGGGCCACACGCGAATCGTCGGCGTCTACTCGTCCGTGTCTGGGGAGGGCTGTGCCAGCGGAGCCTTGTAGTTCCTGCGGACCCACGGCAGTGCACACCCACACCACACGCTCCGCACGTGTACGCCTCACGCCACACAGGCCTCACATACTCATAACCTCACACATACCACACCCCTCACACACACGCCACATACACACACATGCCTCGTGCTGCACATGCCTCACATGTGCCTCACTCCACACACCTCATACACACACCACACAC
>NC_081559.1:194925219-194994191 GCF_022355385.1 Mustela nigripes | reverse complement strand
CCCACACCACACACCTCACACATACCACACACTCCACACATATACACCTCAAACCACACATGTCTCACATACTCCACACACCTCATACACACCACACCCCTCACACACACACCACATGCTCAACTCATATATGCCTCACACACACCTCACCTACTCTACACACCTCACACGTACATCACACACTCCACGCACATATGCCTCACGCCACACACGCCTTACATATGCCTCATACCACACGTGATTCACACACGCCTCACACACATCTCACACACACCATATACCTCACACACACCACACGCCACACAAATACATCACACGATCCACACACATAGGCCTCATATCACACACGCCTCACACACACCTCACAAAGTCCATACACCTCACATCACACACATACCACATGCTTCACACACATACACGTCACACCACACATGCCTCACATGCCTCACAGCATACATACCTCACACACCTCACACACACCTTATACACATCTCACACACCTCATGCACTGCACACATACCTCACAACTCACACATACACCACATGCTCCATACACATATACCTCACACCACACATGCTTCACACACACCACACATGTCACACACACCACACACTCTGAATGCATACACCTCACACCATACATGCCTCACACATACCTCACATACTCCACATACTCACTCCCACATGCTTCACACATGTACACCTCACACTCTTCATACATGCCAAACACACACCACACGCTCCTCGCATCTCACACAACTCTCATCTACGCCTCACACTTCATAAATTCCTCACACATACCTCACACAAACACCTCACACACCATGCACCCCACCTTACATCACATGCTCCACACACATATACCTCATTCCACACATACCTAACACACCTCACACACACCTCACATACTCCATACACCTCACACATACCACACATCTCATACTTACAGCACACGCTCCACACACGTATACCTCACACACACCACACACACTCGCCTCACACCACACACATCTCACACATACCATCATACACACACAGTACACGCACCACACACCACACACACACCCACAGGCGCCCACACACACACACAGAGGCTTGAACTCATCTCTTGAGCCAAAGCAGCCTGAACTTCCCTTGGAAGCCACCCAAACCAACCTTAGCCACAAGACAGTTCACGCCGGATGACACGGCGCTGATTTGAGAACTAGCCGGGCTTCTCTGGGTTGTTTTCTTTGGGCCAAACTTGGTGTCATCACGTTATATATTAGCCTGTGGAACCTCGCTTCCCACCCTGGACGCACAGGGGAGGCCTTGCTATAGCTTCACATGTGGGGGAAGCTAGAAACCGAAGAACCTTCCAGGCCCGGCAGGAGGGGCACAGGTTCTGGAGGAGGACGTGCTGGCCCACTGGCCGCAGCCTGGAGCCAGCAGAGGGACCCTTCCGTCCCTCTCGGACCGCCCCCGCCGAGGGACGGTCTGTCTGCCTGTCTCTCCTGCTCCTCTGTCTCTGTCTCTCCTGTTCCTCTGTCTCTGTCTCTCCGCCAGTCTCTCCCTGTGCCCAGGGCCCAGCAGGTGCTGGAAAACCAGCTCCAGGTGGGGAACCGGGGTGCGGGCCCTTGTCCACACTGGCAACAACGGTCCGTGTGTAGATGTGTGGACTGCCGGTCCTGAGCAGCTGCCGTGTGTACCGACTGGGCTGTGTGTGTGTGTCTGTCTGTCTGTCTGTCTCTCCGTCTCTCCGTGACTCACTCCGCCGGCTTCTCTATGTCCAGTTTCCTTTGTCCTCGTCTCCGTCTCCACGTCTCCCTCTCGTCTGGCGATTCCACTTCTGGGTATTTGCTGACAAAAACTGACAGCCGAGTGTGCAAGGGACAAGTTCACGCCTGTGTTCACGGCAGCCGGAAGGTGCGAGCGACCCCCGCGTCGGCGCGCAGAGGAAGGTGACAGCGCGGCCCGGAGGCGCGCTAGAAGGTTACTCAGCCTGAAAGGAAGGACCGCCTGACACCGGCTAACCCGTGGGCATGCTCGGGCCACCGCGGCCAGTGAGATCAGCCCATGACGCAAGTCCCCCGAGGGCCCTGGCGTCAGCGAGGGGACAGCCAGGAGCTGGGACAGGGGAGCCCGTGTGTATCAGGGTCAGGGATCCCCCGGGGGCAGGAGCGTCCCGCATGCGGACGGAGGTGGCTGGTGCACGACGACGAGTGTGCTCGGAGCCCCCGAGCTGGGCGCGGGAACGGCTGAGACGGATCGCTTCACGCTGTTAGTCGACGACGAGTGACCGGTTTACTCGCTCTCAGTCTTGGGGCTGGAGTTGAGGAAGGGCCCGCTGGGTGGTTCTGGGTGGTTCGGAGCGGTTTGGCCCGAGACGTCTCACCGCACCCTTACCTCCTTGCGTCAGAGTTATCTCAAGGCCCCAGAGAGTGTTTGTTGACTGAGTAATTGCTGGCGGCTTCCGCGGCGTAGCCCTGGCCCAGGGCCTGCGGGAGCCCCGGAGCCGGGCCAGCCGGGCGTGCCGAGGAAGGCCAGGAGCCTGGGAGCGCTCTGGAGCCGCGGCGCGATGCCAAGAAGGAAGTGCCAGAGAATGGGCCCCGAGAGGCCGCCCATCTCGGGCCGGATTCGTACCTCGGCGGACAAAGGAGGTTTCCTCTGCAGGAAATGAGTCCAAGGGAGGGCTTCCTGCCCCGCAAGCTGGAGAGGGGCTGGGAAGGACCCGGGGGGGGGGGGAGGCCGCACACTCCCCACCCCGGCCCTTGGTCCCAGGGTCCACTGCAGGTGGCCCCCTCCCAGGCCGCTCAGGTCTCCCGTCGCCGCGTGAAGCACGGGCTGCGTGTGCAGCTGCGTGACCTTGAACCCGTGCCGCTCGCTTCCCTTTCTGTCACAGGCGGACACACAGTATTCAGTGACCACTGGGCATGCAGGTGCCACGCATGTCATCGCAAATGACCGGGACCGGGACGGGGGCGGGAGCTGAGGACCCTGAGCAGCCCTGCCCCCTCCCCTCTCTCCTGAATCGTGAAGGGACTGCTGGGAGGCAGAGAAGGACACAGGCAGCTCCGCGGCTGCTGGAAATGCGAAGCTGACGGTGACGCTGAGTCAGAACCAGATGGGCCCTGGCCTCCTCCTGCGTATTCAGTGCGACCAGGAAGGCGAGCCCGCCTGGGAGCCGGCCGGGAGGAGCCGCGGGCCGGGAGGAGCCGCGGGCCGGCTGGGCCGGAAGGAGCTGGCCCTGGAGGGGAGGTGCAGGGTGGGACAGGGGCGCACCCCAACAGTGGGGGCCCTTCCCTCGCTGGACCCCTAAGGAATGGGGGCCGGGACAGGAGGAGGCAGCCGCCAGCTGGTAACGGGGCGACCAGCAGAAGTCCGGGGTGTGCGTGGGGCCTTCTGCGGAGACGAGGAAGGACAGAGACAGTCAGAGGGAGGAGCCGGGCCACGACGACAGAAAGGAGGCAGGCCCGGAGCTCCCCCAGCACACACACACACACACACACACACACACACACAGCCGGCACACGGTGTTCGTGAGCTTGTGAGCTAGTCCCTCACGCTGGAAGCCCAGGAGAGGGTGCCTTCCCGGCATCCTTCACTGCCACTTGGAATCCTCCAGAAAGGTGACCAACAGACGGTCATAGCCCTCTGCTTGCAGCAAGGAAAAGCGGGGAGGCCCCAGAGAGGAGCCGGAGAGTACAGGGGCACGGGGTGCGGGAAGGATGTGGAGCCAGAGGGAGGGGAGCCCGGGATTGCGAGGGACAAGTCCCGGCAGAGGTGGAGGGGGAGCAGGAAGCAGAGCAGGGCAGTGGCCAGGGTTCCTGCACACGGGCTATGTGGGGGCGCTGAGCTGGCTCAAGGTGCACCCCAAGCTTGTGGTCTCATGGCCAGATGGAAGAGAAGAGGAGCCTGGAGCTCTGGAGAGCAGGCAGCCCGGCAGGTGGTGGGCCCCGGACGGGGGCTCCGTGGGGGAGCCGGAAGCCTTCGCCCCCAGGTCCCCTGCTTTATGCCTTCCTTTGCCCCCGGCCCTCTCCTTGACTGTGTCCCCAGGAAGACATGTTCAAGTCCTAACCCCAGGTCCTGTGATGGTGACCTTATTTGGAAAAAGCCGTGGCAGGTGGCGTGAAGGATCTCAAGATGAGGCCCCCCTTCCCGTCCAGGCTGAGTCTTCCGTCCGAGGGCAGGTGTCCCTGTGAGAGAGGGAGGACCCCGGAGGGGCACACGGTGGCGGAGGCAGACTCTGGGGGGTGCGGCCACACGCCAAGGACCGCCAGGAGGTCCCAGACGCTGGGAGACGCAGCAGAGATCCTCCCCCAGGGCCTTGGGAGGAAACCCTGTCCACACCTTGACTTTGGACTTCTGGCCTCCAGGGCTGTGGGAGAGCACATTCCTGCCGTCTCAAGCCGCCCAGCGGGTGGTCATTTGCTCCTCCGGTGGCTTCGGAAAGGAATACTGCGCAGGAGAGCCAGGCCCCCTCCACGGTCACAACTAGCGGGCTGGGGACCGAGCGGGCCCACTTGGCTGCATACACAGCTTCCTTCCCTGTCCCCACCGCCTCTGGGGACATCCCAGGGAGTCCGGGAGGCCAGGGACCTGGGTTTGGGAAGCACAGGGTAGGGACCCACATGACCTGAACTCCGCATGGGCTTTCCTGGGCCGCCTCCTTCCCTCCTTCCGACCTGCTGTTTCAAGGGGAAGCAATCTCGGCGAAAGCGTGGTCTGCGGTCTGTGGTCAGAGCAGGGAGGAAGTGGGGAAACGTGACAGAAGTGCTCGCGTCCTGGGCGTCTGGGCCCCTCTGCACCTAAGCCACAGCTTTGCTCCGTGAAGCTCCAGGGTGCTCTCCCTCACACACGCCACTTTCAATGCCCTGCACCTGTTTTGGGGTTCTGTTTCTTAAAGGGTATCCCTCCCCAAACTGTAAAAAAAAAAAAAATCAGGGTCCCATGAAGCCTGGCTCGCTCTCTGCTAACACCAGGGCTGAGCACAGGACAGACGGCTGACCCCCAGCCAGTTAGTTGTGTGGAAGTGACGCTGGTTTTCTACCCACTGACCGGCCAGCCAGCCAGCCGGCTCCCCAGGCCTTCCACCAAACCGACATTGTCGGGCCTCGGCGGGGGCCGTAATCGCTGCTCTCACTTCGCAGGGTTAGTAGAGGATACGTAGGAAAATGGGAAGCGCTGAGCCAGGCTGCTGCGCGTGCCGGCGGTGTGCTGGGAGAAGCCGTGGAGGAACGGCTGACTTACAATGACTCAACTTACGAAGGCTCGAGTTTATGATGGTGTGAAAGCTGTATACACTTGGCAGAAACCATCCCTGAAGTTTTGCATTGTGATCTTTCCCAGGGCTGGGGGTGTGTGGTATGATAGTCTCCCCGATCCTCTCTGGTGGGGCTGGGTCATGGCCGCGGCCCTAGTTCCCAGTCCACGATCTTGAGGGTCCCACATTCTGGTAACCGATCCGTACGCACGGAGCCCTTCTGGCGCTTTCAGAGGTCTTCAATGAATGACCTGAGACAGTCAACCCTTTCTTGTAAAACAGGCTTCGTGTGGGATGGGTTCGCCCCCCTGCAGGCTCTCGGGAATGCTGCAAGCACGTTGAGCCAGGCACGGCGCGCCGTGTGGACGGTGGATTGGGTGTCTAACCTGCGCTTTGACTTAGGATGTTTTCAACTTAGGTTGGGTTTATTGGGGCAGGACCTCGTCATAATGTGAGAGAGAGCTATACTTGGAAATCGTCACGGCCCCACCAAGGAGGGGACCTCCCATCTGGACTTTTAAGGATGAGTAGGAGTTTGCCAGCAGACAAGGGGAGGGGAGCTCAGGCAGAGGGAGCAGCAGGGGCAAAGGGATGGGACAGCCCAGGTCATCAGGGCACCCACAGGTGACAGCCTGCCTGGCATGCGGGGCTGCTGGATGACAGGAGACAGGGACGGGGGTACCCGGGAGGGGGCGGGTCCTCTAGAGATGGGGCTGCCGTCACAGAGTACCGCAAACTTGGCATCTTGAAACAGCAGAAACGTGTTGTCTCTAGTTTGGGAAGCGGGAAGCCTGAAATGCAGTGTGGCCAGGGCTGGGCTCCTCGGGAAGGCTCTGGAAGGGGGCACTTCCCTGCCTCTTCTGGCTTCTGGCTGGGGTGGAGACATCAGGTGCCCCTTGGCTTGCTGCTGCGTCCCTCCAGCCTTGGTCCCCGATGTCCCATGGAGCTCTCCCCCTGTGTCTGTGTCCCCTTCTTCCCTTCTTATAAGCACCCCTGCCCTATGCGGTGAGCACCCGCCCAAACGAAGTGACCTGATCACATCTACACACACACTTTCCACATTAGGGCTCATTCACAGGTCCCTGGGGTCATAGGGAAATCTTTCCAGAGGACAACATTCAAGCAACAGGACTTGCCACCGTTAGGTGGGTGACACTGTGTCCCCCCCCCCCCCCAAATTCGTATGTTGAAGCCCTAACCGTCCTCGTGACTATCTCTCAGGCAGAGCCTTCATGGAGGTCGTCGGGGTCAAGCTCTGACCCCCGTAGGAACAGTTGTCCTTCCAAGCAGAGGAAGCCCAGAGCTCACTCTCCTGCCAGACAAGGACACTGTGGGAAGGTGGCTGTCTGCGAGCCAGGGAGAGGCTCCCGGCAGACACAGAACACTGCCGACCTTGATTTTGGGTTTTCTGGCCTCCAGAAATGCAGGAAATACGTTTCTGTTGTTTGAGGCAACTGGGCTGAGGCAGAGAGGAGCTGAGGAGCCCCCAGGTCTGGAGGAAGTTCTGACCCACACATGCTGGGGCTGAATGGCCCAGCGGGAAGCTGAGCTTCCAGAGGTGAACAGGGCACAGCCCAGAGCTTGGGGTCAGATGGGGAGGCAGGAAGGAGCTCCAGACCTGCCAGATAGCCGTGAGCATGTGTTGGGGACATGGCGCCAGGACAAGAGGGCTGCCTGAAGGGGCAGGGCAGGTCAGCAAGCAGTGTCCTTACAACGGAGCAAGAACACCTGTTGTCATCACTGACCCAGCCGTGCCCCCAGCCTGACCTCTGCCCTGAGCTCCTGGCCCCCACATATGGCCGCTGGCTCAGTCCCCTCGGCCACCACTACTCTCCATTCTCAGCCAGATGCACGAGGCTCTCCCTGCCACTGACTCTTCCAACAGCCTCCATCCTGGCCCGCCCCCTTTCAGAGCGCCCCGCCCCCGCCTCCCCTCCTGACCCTGAGACAGCGGTCACTCGCTCCCAGCTCCTCTCGAAGCCAGGCTGGGTGTGGGAAGCCCATCGTGCTCTGTCCTGCCTCCGGAAGCCCTGACCCCTGCTTCCTACACGTCTTGACCTCTGGGTTCCGCCATGGCCTCGGACTCTTGGCCATCAGGCCCCCATGTCCTAGGGGCTCTGGCTGGCTAACCTACCCATCCTTGGTTCCCGAGGTGGTCCCCCCTGGACTCTCTTCTGACCCCGCACCTCCCCTGACCATCCCCTGACTCTGGCCAGCTTCCAGGAGGGGTACATGGATGCTTCCGGGCCTTTGGGCTCCAACCTCTAGTTATTCTCAACCCCCTGCTCCAAAATTCCATGCCCAACAGGTTTCCAGGTACCGCGGATCGGTCCTCTGAAACGCTTCTTACATTTGGGTCTTTCCTACTGGATGCGTCATATTCCCAGTGGATGGGGTCACAGTGCTTCAAAGGCCACACATGGGAAAATGGCTGCCTCTCCGGCGGTCTCTCGCCCGTCTCACAGACCACAGAAACAGGTCCCCAGAGCCTGCACCTCCCCCCCCCCCCGTCTCCTCCCACTCTGGCAGCAGGTGGCAGGACTCGGGCTTGGACAAAGGCGGAAGGAGAGGCCCCTGTGTGGGCAGGGGTGGGGCTGGGGAGGGGGTCCTACACCCGGGCCTGGACCAAGGACTGTGACAGAGCTGTGTGTGAAAGGGCAGGTGGCCACAAGGAGCCAGTGACCGGGGTCGGAGAAGACGGCTGCTGCTGGGAATTATACCGTCACCATGTGCCCGCCAGCTCTCATGCACGGCATGCTTGCTGTAGCCGGAAACACTGTGTGTCACGGTGACGATGATGACGATGTCACTGTGTGTCACAGTGGCCAGCAAGGCCGGACTTCAACCGTCCAAGATGGCTGGCCCCCATCCATAACACCAGGCGCAAGAGCTCCTCTGAAGTCATGCACAAGAGCCAGTGTTTGGACCAGTGCATCAGTCAGGCTGCCTTGACCCCTCCGTCTCCACGGAGGTCCTGCTCTGGAGCAGAACCGCTGCATTCCCGTACCCTCTTCTTCCTCCCAGCAGCCGGGGGACCCTGGGCACTTTACCATCTCTCAGCATCCTGGTTCAGCCTTGTACAGGAGGTGAGCAGAGTGCTTCCTGCAAAGGCTGTCTCAGAGTGGAAGGGCTAATGCCCACGAAGGGCTCAGCCCTGTTCTCACAGATGTCACATGGCCGTGGGAAAGACATCACTGTCACTGTCATTAGGATGACAGGCAAGTCTACAGAAACCCAAGTTCCGGAGGGTCAGGTTGATGGGGGCCTTTGATCCAAACAGGCACAGACATTCGCCCCTATGGACAGGGGACGTCCAGAAGACTGGTGGGCGCAGAGGTGGGTGGAGAACCCCTCCACTCACAAATGAGCTAAATTCCCCGTCACTGAACCTGCCTCGCCTGCCAGCTCAGGCCTGCCCCTCCGGCTTCCTCTCCGCGGTCACCCTGGGGTAGGAAAATGTGCACATTAAAGGGGTTTCACGTGCACCTGCTGCTGACTCTTACGTGGCTCAGCTGTTGCCTCTGCTCTGTGCAAAGCTGGGCTGAGAGGAGCACTTGGGAAAGGTGACATTTGGAGGCTTCGGCCTTGCAGATGGTTGGCTCTCTGGGCTGGCGAATTCCGGGCTGCCTTCCTTCGCTGCTGTCACGCGTTGCCATGGCGTTGGTGTGCACGCGCAGGAGGCTCATGCACCTCGTCTGCTTCTGAACACTCGTCCAGAGCCTCGGAGCGCGGCAGTGGGAAGACCGTGTGCGGAGAATCGGGGAGGCTGCGGGGCGTGGGAGGGACTCAATCTGGCTCCGGCACCCTGCGCTGCTGGAGGCTGGGGGAGAGGCAAGAGGCCTCGCTGTCTCCAAACCAGGATGCGTGGATGGAGGCGCAGTGCGCCCTTGGGCAGGGGTGGCTGCAAGGCATGCTGAGACCTCAGCAGCAGAGGCCTGTGGGCTGGGGAGTCTGATGGAGGGCCTGGCACCTGGCCTTCTGCGGCTCACGCCTGCGCCTCTCCACCAGCCTGCTCCCCAGATGGCAGTCTAGGTGATATTTTAAAAATGTAAATGACATTGCATCAATGACCTCTTCAGTGGCCTCTGGTTACCTTCCTAATAGAATCCAATCTTCCTCCCAAGGCCACAGACAGCAGGCTAGGCAGAGAAATGCAGCATCTCCGAAGCTGTGGCCCACACCACCCCTTCCCAGAGTTGTGTCGTGGCCAGAAAAGCACGGCCCAGGATTCGAGGGCAATTTTCATGCCCTCAAGTCCTTTCCCCGTATTTGTCACATACCAGAAAGGTGACACAGTTCATGGAGGTGCTTCCAAAAATACCCTCTTCGTCCTCACCCTCGGGCCCCTGTGCTCAGCCTCCCACCACGCTTCCCTGCTTCTCCCTCACCCCCTGCCTTCGCCTGCTCTGGAAACTGAAAGATTCCGTCTGGTCAGAGGAGGTCTGCCTCGAAGAAGGGGCAAGAAGAGCAGAGAACAGGGCCGGAGGCCGCACACGCCCTGACACCAGTCCTGGTGCACGTGCACGAATCACGGTGCAAACCACATTGTGCAACCATCTAGCCACTTCTGCAACTGTCCCGAGGTCACTGTAAATGCGTCTTCAACGCTGCTGACCTGTCGCTGTGCCTTCAATAAATAAACAGATACATATGTGACCACCTGCCTGCGTTGCTGTCTTCACAGAGTTTCACGCGGCTGACTCGCTCTCGTCATTTTGGTTTTTGCCCCAAAGCTAACTTTTCTTTTTGAAAACAATGTATTTATTTTTATTTACATTGGATTAATTAACATAATGTATCCGTGGTTTCAGACGTGCAGGTCAGCGATCGTCAGTCTTCTGTAACACCCGGTGCCCACTCCCTAGAGGGCCCTCCCACGTGCCCGTCACCCGGTTACGCCAGCCCCCGACACCCCGCCAGCGGCCCTCAGCTTGTTTCCTATGACCACGAGTCTCTTATGGTTTGTCTCTCTCTGATTCCGTCTTGTTTCCTTTTTCCCCACCCTTCCCCTGTGATCCTGGTTTGTTTCTTGAATTCCACACAGAAGTGAGATCCTGTGGTCATTGTCTTTCTCTGAGTGGCTTCTTTTGCAAGCGCTATCTTTCCAGAGAGGCCCCTGTCTCTCCCCAGAAGAGCCCCCACCAGCTCTGGGCCCAACTGCAGTTTCTGGAATGATCTGCCTTGAGCTCCAGCCGAGCGTGGGTAGCATGTGCCTGTCCCCCCGGGGAGCTCATGGCAGACACTAGTCACCTGGGGTCAACGAGTCGGTGAGCTGCTGTATTCTGAAATCTCGGGGGGTTTCAGAGCACGTCTGCTGGAGAGAGATGTATTCCCTGGTACGTGACCGAGGGAAGTCCCCTGGCCTGATGTCCTGAGCTGTAAACTGGGGACAGTGGTGGGTGCCCACAGAAGGCAGCCCTGAAGGCTCCACAGAGGCCCCCGGACAGAACCCACCCGGCCGTTCCTGCTTCACTGGGGACCGGGGGTCAGTGGGGCTCCGGCGTGGTCAGCAGGGCCACTGCTCATAGCTGGTTGCCGGGGACAAAGAAAGCTCTGGAGCCAGAAGCCGGGGCCAAGAGACTGTGGGGCCACAGGACGCAGCTGGGGAGGGACTTGGGTCAGGGAGAGGGCTGGAGCGGAAGCAGCCTCCCTCCGGGCCTGCTCCCCGCTTCCCTCTGCGGCCCTGCTTCGGGACGTCTCCACACGTTCGTTCAATGTGTTCGCCGTGGCTGGTGTATTTTGATGTCCAGTTAGTAATCTCCGCCTGCAGGCATGCAGGCCAGAAGGGCCCCACCCCCCCGCGTGCTCCCCTGACCTCTTGTGGGGCCCAGCCCCCCGATCCACACCGCTCGGAGGGTCTGTGGGACGCAGAGCTCCGGGAAGCCCGAATTCCTTATCGATTTCCTCCTGGCCACGGCTCTGTCCTAAAACCGGACTCCCCGCCTGATGTCCTTTCCAGGCCGTGACACTTTGCGGCTCGAACGAGGGTTCCAGGACACGCGGGTAGATGCAGAGCAGGGCCCCGGGGGCTGGGCCGCCCGAGTTCAAACCCTCACCCGCCTCGCAGTGAGCTATAGGCCGCGGGGGCCGCTCCCTCCCTGGAGCTCAGGGCCACCTGCCAAACCAGAGTCCCACGACTCATGACCTCCAAGGCCGTTACGAGGTTTAAATGGGTCGAGACGGGTGAAGGTCTCAGAACCAGGCCTGGCACGAGAGCGCTATTCAAATATTTGCCGGATAAATAAACTGCCTCTTCCCCCTCCCGCCTGAGCTCTAGGCAGATGAGAAAGAGTCCGGAGACGAGGTGCAAACCGCAGCTTTGTTACGGGGCAAACTGAACTTGAAGGGGCTTGATGCCCAGCCCTGACCGGATGCCCCAGTTGGAAAGGAAGTTGGCCCTGCTCGGGGCTGGCCAGGGCCTGTCCTGCAAGCTGCCTGTGTCACTTGTGAGGCTGTGACCAGAGGACAGGGCAGTGAGGAAGGGAGTGGTGGAGCCCAGCCTGGTCTGGCCTGGTGTCCCTCCACCCCCTGCGGAAAGGCGAGGCTCAGAGAGGTCGGGGCTGTCCTGCCCCTTCCTTCAAACACCGGGTGGAGGGCAGGGGCCCAATGGGAAAGCATGTTACTGGTGGATATTTGGTTCGTGTTCGGTTCCTCCCTGCTCACAGCTGTCTACAAGGAAGTGTCACCATCCGTCACTGTTCAGACACATTAACAAGGACTTGAAAACCTTGGGTGGGATGCCGGGCTGGCTCAGTTAGAAGAGTGTGTGACGCTTGATCTCGGGGTCGTGAGTTCAAGCCCCACATTGGGGGGTAGAAACAATTTAAATAAGTAAAACTTATAATAAAAAAGAAAACCTTAACACGTTAGGTGACTTGTCCAGGGGTCCCATAGCTAGGAAGCCGCCAAGTCAGGACGTAAGCCTTGTCTTTAGGGCTGGGAGGCCTGGGCTCCGTCCCCGCCACCACGCCAACTGTGACTCCACGAGAGCTGCTGGGGAGGGCCCGTCGGCTGTGACTCTGGGAAGGGTTGGCGGAATTTGTCAGCTGTCCCTTTTCTTTGGAAGAGATCACGCTTTGGTGTTGATGCCCGGTCAAGGATGTGGACACAATGGGTTCAGACGACGGTGTTTATCGGCTGGCTTCTGTCACAGGGGTGTGGGGGAGGGTTCCAGGCTGGGCAGCGGCATCCTCCCGAGGCCCTGAGGACGGGCCCCTGAGAGTGGCAGTCCGGAGCGGAGGGAGATGGTCCCCACCATGGAGCACCCCAGGCCCAGAGTCCCAGGAGCCTTCTGCCTCCGAGATCTGGACACAGCCTGACTGTCGCTCTTTTGAGGGGAGTCAGAGAAGAGCAGGTGACACACCTGCCGGGTGACACGCTGCCTTGCCCAGCTTAGAGAGAGCACTCCACGTAGCAGGGCCACAGCTCCGCATGAGGACCTGGGCAGGAGCGGGCAGTCTGGTTCATGGGGCACAAGCAACCTGACGACTCCAGCTGACTTTAGCACAAAGGGAGCCGACTGGGCGGAGGTAGAGCAGCCCGCACAGTCCGGGGGAGGCACAATGGCCCAGGCCTGCGCAGGCCAGGAACCGGGGTGGCCCTGGACGTCCAGGCGGGGCTGGAAACAACAGGATGGATTAGAAAAGATCTGACTTGGGAAAGCAACAGGACCTGGTAACAGGGTGGTTGGAGGGACGGGCAGAGGGAGGACTTGGGGAGGGGACTAGGAAGAGGCCTGGGCTCCAGGAACAAGGAAAGCCTGCTGGGAGTGGGGGCTTCTTCCATCTGGGGGTACTGCGAGCTCAGTGTGCCTGTTGGACCCCAGTCTCGAGTCCGGGCCGAGGTCCAGGTTTGGGGGTCATCAGCACAGGGTGACTGGAAGAGTGACAGTCTGGAGGGACAGCAGGGACCTCGCCAGGAGGGGAGGAGCTGGGCATGAGCCCCAGGAACAGCCCCCACTGCCCCCAAGGCCCTTCCTCTCCTCACTGGGCCTGTGGCACAACCAGCAGCTTCTCTGCCCTTCCACGGGCACATGGCCCAGCACTGTGCACATAGTAGGTGCTCAAAGTTGAGCTTGATTTATCAACTGGAAGGAGCCAGCTGGATGCAGAAGGCTCTCCCACATGTCAGGCCTCAAGGATGACCCAGAAGGCATCACCCGCAGCAGAACACGGGCCCATGCTAAGTCACACTTTCTGCCTCCTGACCCTTTAAGGCAAACAACGGCGTTCCTCTGAACCAGAGTCCTCGACTTGGCATCGCCAGGGAGAGAAAAGAAACACAGGATGACACATCCCTCCAGCTCCCAAACTCTATGTTCTCCGGAGAAATACAAATAAATCCACATATTTAAAGACAGGCCACCCACTTGCACGGAAGGGGGTGGATCCCAGCGGATCCGGCCGGGTTTACACAGAAGTCTTTTCCCAAAGCCCCTCACTCTCGGCCACGCTGGCCAGCCTCGCGGGCCGGCCACCGCCCCAGCTCAGCAGCCTTTGTTCTGACGCCCTCGTCAAGTCCGTGTCTGCGGGCCGGCCCCTGGCAGGTGCACGCAGGCTCAGCTCGGATCTACACAACACCACAGCTGGTTCACAACACCGAGGACCTTGCCTTTTGTTTGTCTTCAAAATCTGCCTGCTGCCACACGTCCGTCCATTGGAGGCGGGGGAATTTTCCAGAAGCATTGTTTTAAAGCAAGCAGAATGATTTAATTTATTGAGCACTCCCTGCTGGCTTTGGGATCTGTGTGAGAACCAGGCTTCGTCCTTGCCCTTGGAGAGCTCCTGGGGAGGACTGCAGATGGCCTGTCACAGGCTAAATGCCACCTTGTTGTGAATGCACAGGACTTCAGAGCTCAGGGTCCCTCCGGGACCTCACCTAAGTCCTCTGTCTTTCCACAGACCAGGGACGCAAGGCTGAGCAGGGAGAGTGACGGAAGAGACAACTTTGGGTCCCCGGCTGTGTGGTCTTTCCTGAGAGGCTAGCGCGAGCCCACGTCGACTCTCACCAGGAGCCAGACAGCTGCCTCCCGTCGGGGCTGGCCGAGGTCCCAGCTCTTTTCCTGTCCCTGAGGCATAGGTGGCATTTCCACCCGGCTGAGTCACCAGGGTTTTTTCCAGGTGGAGATGGTAATTAGCACCAAGCAGAGCCCAGGGTTCCTCTGTTGCTTGTGGAGGCAGCTCCGGGCTGCCGACTCAGGCATGCGTCTCTCTACATAGATACGTGTCCCCAAAGCCCATTTATGGGATGCACAGATAGTCCTGGTCACCGTCCCTGACACACGAGATGCACTACAAAGGACGGGTCTGTGTTGAGGCTGGTGACCACGCACTAGCACCCTCCCGCCTCAGAGCGGCAGGCACCCTGCGCACCCCGATCAGAGCAGTGTCTGTACGACAGGACCTGTGCTATGAGTGAGACGCCGGCTCTGCCCGAGGCAGATGCTGCTCGTTCCTTGTAACAGCCCTGTGATCCCTGTTGTAAAGACAGAGGAGCTCAATTTTAGGGAGCTCAGGTCACTTCGTTCCTTATCCTAAGGAGTTTACCACGCAGGCAAGTGAAGAAACACAAAACAAAGCCACTGTTCATAATCACAGGGAGAAAGGAAAACATAGGGAAACTGTCGTTCAGACCCTCCACAAACACTGGGATTTGGCACAAGGTAATCCTCTTGCGGGGTTGGGTTCGGCCCGCAGGTCCTGTGCCCCCACACACCTCTGGTGCTAATTTGCTGATGTCCTGGGTCAGTCACTTCCTTGCCTCGGTTTCCCCCTTATGGGGACCACACTGGCTGCCGACACCAGTAGCAAGGATGCTGTGGGGAGGAGGAGGAGCCCGGCTTGGAGTGTGGGCTCTCAGGGGTGGGGATGCAGGCATTTCTCCCATAATTTATTTGTAGCTCTGGTGCTTGTGAACTCCTCCCCGTCCCGCTGCTGAAGTATGTGTAGTGTCTGTGGGTTGTCACATGCATTAATTACCGGCTGAGGGTTATAAACTACCCCTGGCTTTGGCTAGATCCTGCAAGAGAAAAGGGCTTTATCACCGTCACAGTTAAACGTGATCACAGAGAGCTGGAGACGGAAAGGAAAATCGCTCAAGCCAGAGAATAAAGGACATTTCAGAAAAGGAAGGACAGGGGGCTATGAAGACCCATTGGAATTTAAAGTGACAGCACATCTGATGACGCAGTCACAGATTCCGGGCTGTTTCGGGCTAGAAAGGGGCAGATGCACGTGGAGCCAGGCAAGAGGCCCCGTGGCAGGGAGCAAAAGGTTTGATTCCGGGCAGTGTTTTAACCCTTCTGTGCCGCAGTTTTCCCATCCATGAAATGGGACGAGTGATCACACTGAACGTGAGAATGAGAAATGACAGAATACAAATTCACACGCTCAGTCTCTGACGGCTGCTCAAAAACGAGGAGTCGCCGCAGAGGAAGCAAGAAGCGGCACAGGATTCACAGGTGCTTAGGATGAATTTCGTTTTGTTGGACTAAGAGGAAGCTTTGTTTTCAATGTCCCGTCTCGTTTGTTTCCGGACTGTAGGTCATCTTACCACGCAGCACATAGACGGACCGTGGTATGCTGGTAGACATCACAGGCTCTCGGGGAGGGGGGGAGCCCCGATTTGTAGCATGTGCCCATGTCCATGGGGTGCATATTCCCGTGGCTGATTTCAAGCTACCAGTGTGGTGTTACTGAATTCAGTCCGGAAGAGATGTCAGCAGCTCGTCATGTATTTCTGCGGATTTCTGCTGTCAAGATACAACAGACAAGGGGGCGCCTGGGTGGCCTTCGGCTTGGGTCATGATCTCAGAGTCCTGGGATAGAGCCCCGCATCGGGCTCTCTGCTCAGCGGGGAGCCTGCTTCCTCCTCTCTCTCTCTCGGCCTGCCTCTCTGCCTACTTGTGATCTCTCTCTGTCAAATAAATAAATAAAATCTTTAAAAAAAAAAAAGATACAACAGACGAGCGCTCAGAGGATGGCAATACGTAGTAAAGCCGTTAGGAAATGATGAGTTCGGGCTATTTATTACCTTTGTTTTTTAAAAGATTTTATTTATTCATTTGTGAGAGAGCGAGCAAAAGAGAGAGAGAGACCAGGGGAGGGCAGAGGAAGAGGGAGGGGCAGCCTCCCCGCGGAGCAGAGAGCCCGACACAGCGCTCGACACAGCGCTCGATCCCAGCACCCTGAGACCATGACCTGAGCCGAAGGCAGAGGCTCAACTGACTGAGCCCCTGACGTGTCCCTATTACTTCCGTGTTCCATATAATTTAGGTAATTGTGATTTATATAATTTGATCTCTATTGATGGCTATATTTAACAATCGGCTCACAGAATCCTAAAAACTTAATAGTTGGCAGGGTTGGCTGCAACACGCCACTGCCTGCAGAGCCCCTGGTGTGGGGTCTGGTACTCAGTAAGAGCTCAGTACAAGGTCATCTCTTGTCTCCAGTTCTGACATGGTCTCATTCACTCCTCCCGCCGGGGTGGAACTGAGAGTGTGGAAAAGTCTAGAAAGGGAAGAGGGAAGAGAAGCCAGTGGAGGATGGGGCTGGATCTGGAGGCTCTGGGCCCTCCCGAGTTGGAGACTTTACCTAGGAGGAATCACAGTGTGGGGTCCTGGGGCTGTCTGTCTTGCAGGGCTTGCCCCTCACCAAGCCCCTTCCCCCACCACGAGACTCCCCGCAGGTGGCCAGGACTCCAGGAAGTGGCAGTGATCCTCCATCCCACTCCCCCGGCCAGCGAGCTCAGTCCTGTGACCTGGACTGGCCATCTGGGTACAGCTGTCTGGGAATGTGAATCCTGAGCAAGTGGTCGGGAGCTAAGATCCCTGCATGGAGAGATTCCTACTGTGGTGGGCAGCAGAGCAGTGAGGTCCTGGTCATTTCTCCTGCCTGGTTCCAGAAGGCCCCTGGGTCCTGCCCAGTGTTCATCTTGTTTCTCTAGCTTCGCTTTGGCTCACGGAGCACCCTGGCGATTTTTTGTGGCAGATCCTCTGGGCGACCTCCTCAATTTCATCCATTTTTCTTTAGACTTATAATTTGCTGGCCAAAAGACTTCGTTTCTCAGCCTCTCTCCAAGCTGGGAGTAGGTCCTTGCCAAAGGGATGTGTGCACTAATATTGGGTGGGACTTTTCAGGAGAGTGTGTCATTTGGTCATTTCTCTCTCCTCCTTCCTATTGCCTGGAATGTGGAAGCAATGGCTGGAGCTCAAGCAGCCATTCTAGATCATGAAATGATCTGAGAATGGAAGTCATGTGCGGTGGGGCAGAAACCGACGGAGCTGGGGTCTTGGAGGAGTTGATGGGGTGCCCATAGCAGTTCTCCTCTTCCAACCTCTGGACTTTGTTTCTGTGGCAGTACAAACCCCCGTGTGTTCTCCCTGCTGCAGTAGGGTCTCTGCTCATCACAGCTGAAGCTCTTCCTCCAAGCATGCCTTTCACTAAAATTCCTTTGACTTATGAACATCAAGGTTAATTTCCATTACGGTTGCTTCATAGCTGAGTCCTGACCAACTCAGTTCATTCTTTCTCCCCTCCACAATCTCAAGCCCACATTCTGGCCCCAGATGCCTTGTCTGCCTTATCAGTGACCCAGAAGAGCCTGGTTCCCTCCCAAAGGACAGGTCCTTTTACACTCTGTCTATGCTGTGCCCTCCCCAAGGATGTCCTTCCCCGACCTTGACTGCTTCTAAGATCCAACACAAACATTGCCCCCCTCTGTGCCAGCATGGCTCAGATGGGTCCATGTCATAATTACCTGTTTACTTGGCTGTTCCCACCAGACCACAGGAACCTGGTTGTGACATGCTGTGTGGCACGTCCCAGGGGCTCAGCACAAGTGGGCTGAAGGAGAGAAAGAACACTGCCGACATGTGAGGTGGGTTACAGCTTTATAACAAGACCCATCAATCTCTTCCCACAGACCAGCTGCCTACCTGGCTCTGTTCAACTTGGAGATTTCTGCGTGTCATCTGGGCTGACTTCCTGCGGCTCTAATCCATGCCAGACATGAGCCTGATTTTGAATGGATCATGTCAGGCTTGAAGGTATTTTGGATGTTAACAATATCCCCAAGAGCAACAAAATAAGTAAAGTCACAGTGGATTGTAACCCAAAGTAAAAAAAACATATACATATACGCACGAGTCCAGATGGATGCAAATGACTGAAGGAATTAACAAGTGGGGGAGAAGAGACAAATCCCTGCCAAAGACCCATGAAGAAGGTATGCCAACCCCATGCCCTCAAGGAGGGTGACTGGGACTCTCCACGCTTCAGGCGTGATCTTCTTCCAAAGTGCACAGCCTGGAAGGGAGGGAGGGGAGGGCAGCTTCATGGTGGACACGGTGGGCGGACCTCAGCCGGGTGACCAAGGCCAGCATCAAGTCTAAGGTCGTGTGGATGGTATGGGAGCTTGATGTGATGACAGTAGGTCTTCTTTCTCTGGGTCTTCCTCCCAACAAACCACAGCCTTTGTCTAATCTGGAGAAAGGCATCAGACAAATCTAGTAGGGGGACTTCCTAAGAAGTACCCAACCAGTCTTCCAACCTGTCAAAGTCATCAAACACGAGGCAAATCTGAGGAATGGTCACAGCTAAAGAGAAGCCCTAGGACACAGGACAACTCAACACCATGTGGGGTCCTGGCTGGGGTCCTGGGGCAGGGGAAGGATGAGGTTAAAACACAGGAAATCTTGGGTGCCGGGGAGGCTCCATCAGTGTAGCGGTTGCCTTCGGCTCAGGTCATGATCTCAGGGTCCTGGGCTGGAGTCCTGCATCGGGCTCTCTGCTCAGCGAGGAGCCTGCTTCCTCCTCTCCCTCTGGCACTCTCACTCCTTGTGCTCTCTCTCTCTCAAATGAATAAATAAAATCTTTTTAAAAAGCCCACAGGAGGGGCGCCTGGGTGGCTCAGTGGGTTAAGCCTCTGCCTTTGGCTCAGGTCATGATCTCAGGGTCCTGGGATGGAGCCCCGCATCGCATGTATCATGGAGGATGTGGATAACGGGGAAAGGCCATGGGAACTCTACACTGTAACTCCATTTGTCTGTGAACTTAAAACTGCTCCCCCCAATAAGGTCTATTCAAATGAACAATCAGACTCCCCAGACTTGAGGGAGAAATAACAATAATAATACCCATTATTAGTTTTTTAGAGGGGGACGGATGGAGAGGGAGAGAGGCTCGAAGCAGACTCCGCCCCCAGCACGGAGCCCTTCCCCGCGCTCCATCTCTTGACCCTGAGCTCGTGATCTGGGCAGTAATCGAGAGTCGGCCACTGAACTGACTGAGCCACCCAATAATATCTATTATCTATTGATATTACCACGTGTCCATATTCTCTCTCCCTGCTCGGGCTAACTTGGGGGAAGCCAGAAGCGGGAGGGCACAGCTTCACCCAGGGCACTGAAAGGAGAGAACGGCCAGGTCAACCCTAGATGTCCTCTGACCGGATCCCCTCAGGGGCCCCGAGCGCTCTCCCATCCCCCGCCTCGGCCTCGACGGCCTTTTCTCTCCAAGTCGTTGCAGAGGTACATTCTGGGAGAGAGCCCACCACCGGCGAAGGAGGGCGCCGCGGGTGCCAGGGCTCTGCCGGGTACCTCGGGGCCATGAGCAACGTGGGGGCAGGCCGTGCTCCGAGGGAAGAGTGGGGTCCTCTGGGACCAGAGGACGGGAGGGGGGCATTTGGGCCTCCCGCCCATTTGGAGGCCCAAATGCCCACTCACTGGTTTGGACCGCTTTGGGTGAAACCAAGTCTACCTCCGGGTCCGTGGCCGAACGAAGCCAGGAGACTGTGGACACTTGGAAAAGGGGCAGATTCTCCCCAGAGGCTGCTGAGGGGAGCGGACGGGGCCCCTTGGCGATCACAAGCGGAAACCCTTGTGAGACGGGACCCTGGAGCTTCAGGAGGGAGCGAGCGTCCCTGAGAGATAGGCCTTAGCCAGCCGGACCAGAAGGGCCCTGAGTGCTTGACTCTAGGCTTTTTCTCTTCAAGATTTTACATATTTACTTGAGAGAGAAAGAGAGAAAGTAGAGTGGGGCGGGGAAGCTGGAGGTTGGGAGAGAAGAAACAGCAGAAAAGGTATAAGGAGTGGGAAATCTCCAAGGGCTGTCTGCCCGGCTTGCAGGTACCGGAGAGTGGGCAGCCTTCCGTGCTGAGTGTGACCCCCACAGAATTTGCAGAGAGGACATATGGATCAAAGCAATGATAATTACTTTCGTCCAGCCCACAATCGGACAGGTCCGGGGGAGCCCCAGCAATGGCATCATCTTTGCTAAACCACGACGCACTGTTCACCCCAGAGAGAAGGCGAGAGGGCCTCCTCTGAACTCCGTCCTGGTCGCCACTCCGGCTCGGGGAGGCCAGGGAGCTCAGTCACTGAGAGCACAACGTTGGAGCCCCACAAGCTGGGTTCGAGTCCCGTCTCTGCCCCTTACATGCTGGGTAGACTTGAGCTGAGTAATCAGCACCTTCTGGCCTCAGTCTACCCATGTGGAAAATGCATTTACTAGCACTTATCTGAGGAGTTGCAGCAATTGAATGCGATGACCAGTGCTTTGGGGCAGAATCTCCTGGAAAATGTAGACCTTCGCTTTTCTAGAAGTGCAGGAATGTGGGCGCTCTGGCTGGATGCTAATTTGAGGCCCAGTTGCAAGTTTTCCAGACTGACGGGGCATTTCAGGTTAGGAGGATGGGTGGTTGTCCCTGTGTGGGACCTGCTGAGCACTGTACAGGGAAAGGGTTTCCCCCTCTGTGCATTGGGGGGTGGGGTTGTGAGTCCTGGGAAGTGGGTGTGCAGCCCAGCCCTGGGAACCCCAGAGAGAGGTCTTGTGTTTGCTGCTATAGATAGCTTAGCCCGTACGGCTGGGCCCCTGGTGGGGCCTGGAGGAGGTCCAGCTAGTGCGGATCACCATGGTGGGGCAAGGTGTGGGATTTGTGGGAGCAGGAGTGGCTGGGGCCCCCCAGCACCAGCTGAGGATGGACCCACACCTGGGACAAGTTGTTCACATGTCCCCTGGAGAGACGTGCGCCCCCTGCAAGCACCACTGGGGACATGACCTCCCCCCCCACAGGTATTATAATCCCACACACCCCCATCCCTACGTTAAATTCCTGTAGAAAGTGAAATTACAAACATGTAGCGAAACCTGCATCAACAGCCTAGTTCTCCTGAAAGTCTAGAATGTTCCCTCCGGGCTGGGGGCACGCGGTGGTGGTGGCCCATCTTGCCTTTACACTGGCGAGATGTTGCAGGAGGGAATCTGGCTTCTAGTCCCTCGAACTGGCCGTCCTTCACCTGGCCTCCCTTCTGAGCATCTTCCTTAGGGGTGCCCCCTCCCCTTCCCCTCTGCTCTTACAGCCGGCCTCCCTCCCGCTCCCCATTCTACTGATGAGGAAGTTGAGACTCAGAGAGTGGCCTGCTAAGGCCCACTGGCTGTCACGTGGGCAAGCTGGGGTTTGAACCAGGTCAGTCAGATTCCTCTGTTTTGCTGCAATGTGTCCCTCCTTCCTGACCAGTCTTCTGATGCTTCGCCGCTGAGGGCCAGCATCCCTGGAGGGCGTGTGGCACACCCATGTCTCCCAGTGACAGCTCGTCATACTGGATCTCCAAGTGCCCCAGTGACAGCTTGTCATACTGGATCTCCAAGTGCCCCAGGCACCAGTCTCCCGGATCCCAGTTTTTCTCATTCTGGTGTCTCTGTGTGGCTCTGCAGGTTGGTCAGCGCCATGAGGTGGCCAAAGATCTGGGCTTCAGTGGTTCTTTGTTGAATCAGCTTCTCGCTCCACATCCTCCTGACTGGGCACCTACCCCCAGCCTTAAGGTGTGTTTCTGTTTCCACTATGAGCAAGTCCCTCCTAGCAACAAGCCCTCATCAGCCCGGGGAGGTGGGAGGGTGCGTTTCAAGGGGAAGTGCTCCCAGGGTCTGTGCAGCTGTTTTGCCAATGCACGGGAAGCCCTTCCTGAATGCTTCCCACATAAGGTCAGTGCTCAGCCTGTTTGGCAGCACAGGAAGGAGAGAAGCCACATGGTCTTGCGCGTTTTGCTTTTTTGGGTGGGATCTGAGAGTGGCAGAGGCTGTGCAGGACGGGGGAGGAGTGCACGCTTTGCAGGGGGACAGACTGTGGCTTTGAGTTCCAGCCCTGCTACCTGTCCCATCACTTCCTTTTTTTTGGTCATAGTTTTGACAACAAAGAAAGGAGGATGATGTTCACATGCCCATGCCGCAGGGTTGCTGTAAGGTGTGGACACCCTGGAGACAGCCTCTGACCCACAGAGCTGAGTAAAACCAGCTTTTGTTACCATGAGGATCACTCTGGGTGATCCTCAAATACCCACTCTGTGATCAAGATTAACGGTAACCCGTATAGTCATGCTATTGTTAAGCAATAACCCTCGTTGAGGGTATGTGTGCCAAGCACAAGGGATGTGGCGTGACTTGTGAGCTTAAAGCTGCAGAAGATGGTCTTGCTTTCTGGCCCACTTCTCAACAAGTCCAAGCAGGTCTGGTGAGAAGACGCGTGGAAGTGCACAGAGCTTCCTGGCGGACACGCAGGCAAGGCTCTGCTTGACCACCCGCCGCTAGCTGAGTACTCAGCCAAGCACTCTGCTGTTTTACAAGAACGGTTCATCTCTCCCCACAACAACCCAATGTTACAGAGATTCTCTATAAACTCTAACCGATGAGCAATGACGTCATACAACCTGCTCAATGTGGGACCCTGGTGAGGAGGTGAACTTGAACCTGGGTTGGCTCCATCGTTCATGGACTCCTGAGCCTGAGTTCTCAGGCACCACAGGGCATGCTCAGGGGATAAGAGGGTCTCTGTTGGACAAGGTCCTGCTCACTGCCTACGCCTACCTTTTCTCCTCTTTGTACTCTTTGCATTACTTTTTCCTCTCACCCTTTCCCGATTTTCTGCTTTCATTAGGCAGAAGAGTCATCAAAGCTGCCCTCAAGAACATCAGTTCTGAACGCGCCATGGCAAGGGTGAGCTAACCCCATGTATCCGTGACCTATGGCTGTGTAGTCTAAAGGCTTAAAACCACAAGTGTTTTCTTTGCTCATGAGTCTCTGGCCGGCCAGTCTGGGCTGGCCGCGGTTGTGCTGGTCTGTCTGGGTCTCTGGTGTCCCCAGCTGGCTAAATACTCGGCTGGGGTGGGTGGTCAAGCACAGCCTCGCCCCCGTGTCAGCCAGGGTCCCCAGACTTGCTTGGACTGGTTGAGAAGGAGCCAAGAAAGCCATCCCATCTGCAGCCTTGGGCTCCCAACTCACACCACATCCCTTGCCGTGCATTTTCTTGGTCCAAAGTTACAAGAGCCACCCACCTTCAAGGGGTGAATGACTAGATTCCATGGCTTGTGGGGGGCAGTGCCAACAAGTTGGTGGTCATTCCTAGTCTGCCAAAGCGCCCCCGCTGCCTCTCCTCACTGTATCCCCTTTGTGCCTCCACTCCCTTCCCCAAACCCACTCCCTTCTTGTACTTGAAATAACAGTGTCTTACTTCCCATCACCCAAAGCTGCGGTCACTCGCTCCACAAGGATCTCATTATGCGCCAGGGACCCACGGGTGAACAAGTCCCTGCTTTCGTGAGCCTCACGTTCTGAGAGAGGGACACACAATCAGGGAAAGACAAACACCCAGTGTTGGGCCCAGGAGGACAATAGCTGCTCTGGAGAACAACGGAGCGGAGTGGGGGGGTGCTGGGGGGCGGTGTGAGAGCGCCGAGGGCGGTGGGGTTCCTGTTACACACAGAGAGGTCAGCTGGCGGCGAGGGAGGGGACAGGGTAGCCTGAAGGACGAGGGGCGCGAGAGGCTCCACGCCGCGGGCGGCGCATTCCAGGTGGGGCAAGCACTGGGGACAGGGCCCCGGGGCTCACAGACACACGCCCCGCAAACTCTGATGGGTTAAAAAGACCCACGAACAACAGGACATGTGGTCAGAGAACGACAGAAACACGCCCGTAAAACCCCTGCGAGGCGGACTGTGCTTTCAGCTGCCTCGGCTGTCCTGGCGCCAACGACAGCTTCTGCGACCGGAGCCCTGCGGCCGGCAGCCCCTCTCCCACAGCGCGCGCCTGACCTGCGCCCTGGCCCGCCCCGGGCATCAAAGCGACGCGGTGAGAATGAAAGCCGGCCTGCTTCTGGTTTCGGTTCCAACCGCAAGGTCGTCTTGTTTTATTTTTGAAAGAGCACAAATCAGTGCGACTTCCTGCTTGAAACCCGCTGCAGGCCGCCTGCCCCGAGCACCCCCAGCCCAGGGATGCCCCAGGAAGGACCGGCGCGCGTGTCCCCTCCCCTCCGCGTCCTGCCTCCGCTCGGCTGCCCCGGGCCGCAGCCTCCCCAGCCCCGCGGTCGTCGTCCGGCCAGCGCGCGGGCCCCCTCCCGCCCCGTCCGGCCGCCCCCACAGCCCGCTCCGGGCCGTCTTCCAGGCCGATCTAAGCGCGGCCCAGCGCTGGGGCCGACGTCCCCAAGCACCCCCGAGCCTCGCTTTCCTCGTGCGCTGGGGGGTGTGTGTGGTGGTGCCCGGGGCGGGCGGGAAGCCTGGCGAGGACCCCCGCGAGGACTCGGGTCAGGCCCCGGCCCACAGCGGGGCGCGACCGCGCGGGTTCGGGCCCTGGGGCCGGGCTGCAGGACGGCGGGCGAGAGAGGCCCCGCCAAGGGGCCGCGTCCGGGCTGTGGGGGCAGGGCAAGCGGGGAGGGTTTCCCCGAGGTGGGCCCGAGCCCGCCCGCCCGGAGTGCCGCCGGTGGCCGCCCCGCGCCGACGCTTCCCGGGACCCGCCGCCACGCCCGCGCGCAGTCCCCGAAAGCCCGGCGTCGCTGTCCTGCGCGGTCCCGGGAGCCGGGCGGCGTGGCGTTCTGGGCATGCGCGGGCCGCCAGGCGCATGCCCGGTCCTTCGGAGAGGCGGAAGCTCGGCGCGGGGACGCGGCCGGGCGCGCGCCGTGGCGTCGTCGCGCGCCTCAGCCGGTCGCCGCGCACGCGCGGCCCGCGCCGACGCAGCACGGCCCCGAGGGCGCAAGCCCGCCGCCGCCGCCGCCGCCGCCGGGCTGGGACCGCTGTGCGCCCGCGGCCTGAGCTGTGGGAGGGGGCGCCGCCCCTGCGTCCGCCGCGCCGCCTCGCGGTGTCTGCCCTCGCGTCCGGCGCCAGCGCGGTCCGAGTGAGTGCGGGGCCGGGGCCGGGGCGCGGGCGGGCGGGCCGCCTCCCGGCGCGGGGGCTCGGCAGGGCCGCGGCCGGCGGGCGGAGGGCGGAGGGCGGAGGGCCGAGCGGCGCCGAGCAGCCGGCCCGGGCGGCGGGTGCGGCGGGGACGGGCCCCTCCCGCGCGCGGCTCGGGAGGCCGAGGACGTGGGGGGGCCGAGGGAGGGGCGCGGGCGGCCGGGCTGTGGGGAGGCCGGGGCTGTGGGGAGGCCGGGGCGCGGGCGGCCGGGGCGCGGGCGGACGGGCTGTGGGGAGCCCGGCGGCCCCGGGGAGGCCGGGGACGGGGACGGCGAGGGGGCGGGTTCTGGGCGGACGGCGAGGGAGGAGGCCGGCCTGAAGGGAGGCCGGGGCGCGGGTCCGCGGAGGGACGAGGGGACCCGGGGGGCGCGGGGGGCGCGGGGAGGGCGGGGAGGGCGGTGCACTCGGGGCGTCGGAGAGGCGGGGGCTCGAGGCCGGGGCTTGGGGGGCGGCCGCCGCCTCGGGAGCGGGCCGATGGCCTCACAAACAAAAGCGGGGAGAGACGGAGGAGGAGGTGAAGGGAAGCCCTTGGGGACCCCGGGGAGCGCCCGGACCCGGCACGCGGACTCCCTGGCCCTCGGGCAGGCGGGCGCGAGCCTCGAACCCGGGGCCGGGCCGGGCGCTTCCCCGCCGCGGGCGCTCAACTCGCTGGGCCCGGGGCTGCCCGGCGGCGGCCGCGGGGACCTCGTGGACTCATTGTGCCTCCAAGTTTCCGCTGCGGCCGACCAGCCCCCGGCCCCGCTGCCGGCTTCGGCCCCTTTCTCCCTCCGGGGAGGGTGCGCGTGTGTGCGCGCGTGTGCGCGTGTGTGCGCGCGTGTGACTTGCTTTTATTTAACTGCGGGATCTCGCTTAGTGCACCGAGGGCAAGAGGACCTTTCTTTTGAGTGGTTTCAACGCTGTGTCGCTCTGGCACGGCCCGCCTGCAGCTGGGGTCCGGCCGGGAGCCCGGGATAATAGTGACACTGTCGTGGCCGGGAGCGGGGACATGCGCCCTCGCTGCGGCGCGCGAGGGTTTAGGGGTCCGCAGGCCAGACGACCCTCGCCGGGATCTTACGTGGAACGTCAGCGCTGTCACGGTTGTGGAAATGGGCCGCCACGGCTCGAAATGAAATGCAGAGACCCCCCCGCCCCCAGTGATCTGTAAAACGGGCCGAGGAGTCTGTGAGCGCGGGTCAGGTGTGTGTCTCTGGGAACCCGGGCGGCGGCCGAGGGATCGGAAGGTACATTCGGAGGTAGCCTCACCTTGCTTTTGTCGGGGTACAGTGTAGGCAATTTTTTCGTGCAGCTGCCCTGGGGAGATCATTTTTAGCGTCCTGCAATATTTATACCCATGAAACTTCTAAAGTTTGTGTTCCGGGGTCTTTAAAAAAAATTATTTATATATTTGACAGAGATCACAAGTAGGCAGAGAGGCAGATGGTGGGTGGGTGGGTGGGGGAAGCAGGCTCCCCACTGAGCAGAGAGCCTGGTGCGGGGCTGGATCCCAGGACCCTGGGATCATGACCTGAGCTGACACAGAGGCCTAATCCACTGAGCCACGCAGACGCCCTGTTCTGGTGTCTTTAGGAGTACACTGTTTTATATGGGGCTGTGCTTGGAGGGGAGGTACTAACTTGGCCTGCCACTAGCGTCTTCAGTACTTGATTGTACTAAATGTTGTAGAAGCAGCAAGATCAACTATGCCTAATTCTGAATCGTATCTTTCCGGTGATTATTAAATAATCCAATTTAATAGTGAAAGCTGGGAAGAGATTGTTTAAAATGCCTTACTCTTGCTTAAAGGGTCCCGTAACCCACCCGACACTTGAGTATGTGCACTCACTAGAAGGACCTGCACGTTGTCCAGAGACACTGGCACATCAGGAAGCAGGTCCTTGGATAAGTAAAGCATTGAATGCAAAACGCAGCATTTAAGTTTGGGGCGGTCTGCCGAAGGTGAGTTGTGTTAGATTAGCAGTGAGGCTCCATGAGGGTGATGGTGTTGGGGTGTCCGGGGAGACCAGAAGTTAGGAGCTGCAGTGAGGATCCTTAAAACACTTCTAACTAGCATCCTTTCTTTAGTGCTCCACGCCCATGACTGGAAATGACAACTTGATGTCCCAATTCTTAAAATTGGGTTCTTCAGCAAATCACAGAACTTTTCTCACTAGGAAGTTGGAGAAGTTGTCTAAATAACAGAATTGTATTGTTAAAGCTATCCCCTTTAAAAAAAAATACTGATTAGTTCCTGCAGAAAAAATCACAGTATATTCTGTGTACTGTATATACACTATAGTGTAGTAAAGAATAGCTTTGAAAATTACTAGTCTTTACTGGTTGTTAGTCTTGAGTTAGAGAAGTAGGATCTTAGTTCACTTCTCTATAAAGATTTCATGGAAACTTTTTCTGTATTTTTAAGTGTCTTAGTTTTGAGAAAATAATTGTCTTAAGGGTGACATAACAAAAGATGAGATTCAGAGTCTTAATGTCTAAGTCTTTAACTTTTTTTTTTTTTTTTAAAGATTTTATTTATTTATTTGACAGAGAGATTACAAGTAGGCAGAGAGGCAGGCAGAGAGAGAGAGGAGGAAGCAAGCTCCCTGCTGAGCAGAGAGCCTGATGCGGGCGGGACTCGATCCCAGGACCCTGAGATCATGACCTGAGCCGAAGGCAGTGGCTTAACCCACTGAGCCACCCAGGCGCCCCTAAGTCTTTAACTTTTGAAATTGAACATTGTCAGTTTAGTTTTCAGCTAAAATCTTGTTTTAAATTTCAATATAATTAAAAGTTAAATTACTTCTGTCATTTGTGAATTGAGTTTTTTTGGCTTATAAATGAGTAAAGTTTAGTTTCTGTAGTAGTTTCTTTTGCCTTAAAGTTTTAGCTTACGAACTTATTTTCATTACTGTATCTCCTTACTAAAAATCTTTTAAATAATTAGCAGAATACTGCTGTGGGGGTCTTTGAGAATTTTTACTGATGCCTGTATGTTATTTAAAATGCAAATTTTAAAAACTTGGGCCAAGTAAATGACCTTACTTGAGTCAGTAGTAATAAACTCCAGGAAGTTTGTGAATGCAGTAAGCATTCAAATATGAAATTGCATCTGTGTCCTTAGAACGCTCCTTGGTGGGAAAGGATGAGAGTGGTCCCGGCTCCTGTTTGGGTGTACCTGTGTTCCGCGGCCCCAGCCGGCTGCGTGAGGAAGTGGTTTTTTACGTCTCTGCTGAAAACCATATTTAGTAGTGGATTATTTGAACTGTTGGTGCCTTTTCTCTTTACTAAGATTTTGCCAAGGCTTCCCCCCCTTCATTTCATGACTACCAAAAGGCAACTTTGTGTAGGAGAAATGAAATTCCTATCTACCACTTTCTGGCATTAATTTCTAGGAATTGTACCAAGTCTTACCGTTCAGAACTACATGAGTAAATGTGTTTCTGATAATAAAGTAGCAGAAGAACCCCCTCTCTTCCTGTCTGTAACAGGTGTTTTGGTGTTTTTGCTAGGCTCTATTATGGAAATAAAATTCAGATAGGCGTATCTTTCAGGATAGATGGGATTTTTAGCAAATGCTGTTAATTATGGTCTGATTTGCCTAAACATAGATGAAATGGTTTTTAGAGGAAAGTATGAAATAGATGTTTTCGCACGAGCCGCACTATTGCCACTTCTTAGCAGTTGAACACCTCCAAGGAGGAATCTAGTAGCAGCACCTCAAAGTTTCCTTGTTTGTCAGGACCTGAAGCTGTTTCCTTGCGAACTTTGTATTTAATTAAAGTAATCCTGCCTAGATCTTACTGATGTACATTGCTACTTACTGTCAACTCACTTTTCAGAACAAGAAAAGTGACTAAAGTTATACATGGGGAAGTTACCCACTGACAGGGAAGAGATGTAATGTTACTGGGTACCGGTGTGGGTACTGGGTGTTGTCGGTAGGAGTTCCTACCTTTTTCTCGACAAATTAAATCTGGGAGATGAAACGTGCCAGACCTGAGCTGAGTGCTCTCTGTTCCTCATGAAAACCATTGAGTTGCGTGATGTCTGTCCTCATTTTACAGATGAAACACTGGCCATTTGGAGTTAGAGGAGCCGGCCGTGGGGACAGGCTTGGCCCGCAAGGGACAGATCCTGGTTGGCCAGACCTGCTGAACTTTTCTGCGCAGCTTCTAGGACTAGGCAGGACTGGGGAAACAGTTGCCTCACTGATCTTCTAAAGGGGGAGTGAGTCACGTGCAAGCGTAATTACTGTGTCTGGGAAAGTTTAAATTACTATGTTTTCTGTTTGAGTCTGACACTTTCGTATCATGAAGCTATGATGTGGCCAGCGTGGTGTAGGTGAACACTGTAATGGACATACCAGAATTGTTTCATTATTTTAAATTAACTCAAAATTGTTAAATAAAAATATGTAATGCATAGGGCTGTGGTTGATGCTTCTTATTGTTAAAGGTTGTGCTGTAGTGGCCTCTACATCTAGAGTTGTTTCGTTGGTGCCTTTCTGGGGGGGGGGGGGAATATCAGTGTTTAGGAATAAAGTTTCATGGGAAGCAAGGACTAATGTGAGGGAAAAGTGAATTGTACATTTATCATTCAGGTTTAATCCCCTTGTAGGACATCCTAGAATTTATGATCTCTAACACATTGCTGCTCTGTAAATGTTTTGGAAGTGAATGTGCTCATTCTCCGATTTAGAATTTTCTGTCATGCTTTTAAGACTTGACCTACTCTGTACTCCTTTCTCTGGGGCCAGTGGACCAAAACCAAGGCTCAGAAGAACCTAAAAAGTTGAATCTTTGACTGTCTGTGCCTAGGATCTCCTTTCTGCCTCCATATTCTATCTTGAAAGTTGTGCCATCTGGTGCCTTGGATTCTGCTGTGAATGGTAGGGGCTTGTGGGGTCTACTTGTGACCAAAGCACCATGTGTTTGTCTTTGATGGACAGAAGAGTGAGCTGAAATGATTTTATGCATTCCGTATTTGTGTCTTGAGCTAAGGGAAAAAAACATTTCTCTGTCCCTTTACAATTCTCACGTTTTTGTTCTAGAAATTGATTTTGTAGGAGTTGGTCCTGTGTTCGGTAGGACTCATTCTGTGTCCTGAAGACATCGGAAGTTGCTTCGGGCGGCACAAGATGAGCGGGATTCACGCAGGATCCTCGATGACTGGTCTGGGAGCTGTAATGTGTCTTTCACTAATCGGTTGGATTCATCACGTACTTTACAAGGGTTTTACCTTCTGCCCTGAAACCGTCTTTAGAAATGCAGCTTCCTAACACTGTCAGTTCCGCAGCACGCCAGCCTTCTTCACTCAGGCAGGAAAAGTCAGTATTTGGGTAAAAAAAAAAGCAGTCGTTTGTTCTTCCTCAGCAGTTCCCCCTTAGTCTTGCTTGTCGTGAAGGGAAGCCTGCGCCCACCCACACCTGGTAAACCGGTGACCTGGTTGTTCCGCAGCGACTTGTGAGGTTTGGTTGCTCACCGTCACTTGAACTTGAACTGGAAACGCAGATGCCTGTGCCCCTCCTCCGACCTCCTGAACCAGACTCTGGGGCTGGTGCCCCGCGGGTAGTGTCGGCTTGCTGTGCAGAGCCGCTGCTACAGAAGGTTCCAGCGAAAAGCAGGAGGTAGCTGGTGGCACTCGGTGGTGGATGGCAGAGGTAGCGGGTGGCTTCTGATCACTTTGATTTGCTGATGAGACTGCCTTCGCCTCAGGACTCCCGAGTGTGGTTTTTAGGATTTGTAGAGTCTTGGGAAGACCTTACAACTGATTTTGTTGAGGGATGTTGAATGTTTTATGCTGAGGTCATTTAATTCTTTTGAATCTTGGTTTGGATTTTAAGTAAGCAACTTTGCATTGAAATAGCAGTTTGTGTGGCCCCAGACTTGAGGTTTTTGGCAAACAGCTGGAGAGTGTGTATGTGTGGGTGCTCAAGGCACGAGTTTGCTGGTGGTTTTGTTTTGGTGCCGAGAGATTGGCTCGTTTACTGGAGTCAGGAGGATCTCCGAGCCTTGGGGTGACTGCTGAAGCACTTCTGTGGGAATCGATTCTAGCCCTAGCATGAAAGTCATATCCAAATTTAATACATACTGTTTTGCCTTTGTCCTTTATTTTTTCCCTAAGACCAGACCTAGATGAAAGTGTTAAAAGACAGGGTTGGTGATGTGCTTGCTTTCTCCTGTGTCTGCTGCAGAGTTGGACGCACCTGTAGGCACACAGAGGATTGTGAGCTCGGGGACACGGATTCTGTCATTCCGTGCATATCCGCGGGGCCTTCGTGGCTCCCTCCCACCGGCACAGTGGGTTGGCCCTCAGTGATTGGTTTAGGATTGAAGAGGAGTCCGTACTCCTGCCAAGGGGGTCTTGTGGTCTTTAAGTACGTGAAGGTTGCTGCTAAGGCAGAGAAGAAGAATTAGGGATGGACCCGGTGGGCTGGACTGTGCAGCCCAGAGCCAAAGGCTGTTCCCATGTCCCTCCTCTGGTCCGTGTCAGACTTGGGTTAGTGGTGCGGCTCCGTGATAGAGAAGATAAAGGGGAGGAGTGGTGGGAACCAGTACCTGGGACAGCTTCTTTCACCTTGTATGAGTCCGGTGGGGTTGGAGTTTATCGTCGGTTATAGACTGTGACCCCAATCCATGCATGTCGGAGCGCCGGGCCTGGAGCAGCGCTCAGGGACTGCCTCTCCGGTGGCTCCTCTCTGATGACCGCTTCAGCTGCCTCTGGTCTCGCGTCGGTCTCCCCGCCCCGCCCCTTCTGGTGGTTTCTGTTGCGTCGCTGCCTAGTGCTTTCAAATAGCCTTTTCCTGGTTACAGTGAGGTTGCACATCTTTTTATACATTTACTGGCCTTTCAGGCTCACTGTTTTTGCGAAGTGCCTATATTTTCCTATTAGGTTATTTTTAAATTGATTTGTAGACTTTACATATGCAGGACACACATTCTTTGTTGGTTGAGTATTTTGCTGCTGTCTCTTCCCACTTTGTCATATGCAGTTTCACTGACTCAGTGTTTTTTTGTTTTAAATGAATAGAAGTTTTTAAGTTTAATTAGTGGCATTTATGGGTCTTTTCCCTTGAATGCTTTTTCTGTCTTTCCCTGCCCTGAAGTCATGAACTAGTTCCTCATTTATTCTTTAAGTGCTTTTATATTTCTGCTTTTAACCTTTAACTTTCTAGTTCTCTCAGAATTGGTGTGGGTGTAGAATCTGAAGACGGGATCTAGCTTCGTGAACATGTGGACGTCCCGCTGTCCCAACACTGCTTATTGAAAAGAGCATCTTCTCCTCAGCTCCGCGCAGTGCCCCCTTCCTGTAAATGAACGGTCCATGTGTGTGTGCGTCTTGGACTCTTGGATTCCCCTGGTACTGCCCCATGTAAGCTGCCTCCATCATTTCAGTTTTATCCCGAGTCCTGCGGTGCAACTCTTCCCGCTTGGTGCCTCTGCAGGCACACCTTGACTGTCCTTGACCCTTTGCAGATCTGTGTCTATTTTAGAATCACTTGCTAACTTCCAAAAAACTTCTTCCTGTTGTTGCTTGGGATGACATCGAATGGGATCAGAGTGTGGAGAGTCATTCCTCATTTCTACTTCTACAAATAAAGCCTTTGAATGACTGTTGAAGTCTTTCTATGTGAACACAGGCTTTGATTTCTCTTGGGAATGGTTGGGTCGCGCACTGGAACAGCTGCATCACGTGGTAGGTGTGTGTTTGGCTTTTTAAGAAAGTGTCAAACCCTTGGCCACCTGGGTGACTCATTCGACTGGTTAAGCGTATGCCTTTGGCTCAGGTCATGATCTCAGGTCCCGGAATTGAGCCCCGCATCAGGCTCTCTGCTCAGTGGGAAGACTGCTTCTCCTCCCACTCACCCTGCTTGCATTCCTTCCCTGTCTCTCTCTCTCTCTCTCAAATAAATAAATAAAATCATTAAAAAAAAAAAAGTAAGTGTCAGACTCTGTTCTAGACTGGCCGAACCGTTTTACACCCACCCCAGGCTTTTGTGGGAGCTCTCGTCACTCTGACCGTTGGGGCACCATTGGGCATGCCCAGTCTTTTAGCTCTCTGGCCGTTCTGGTAGGTGTGCAGTGGTCTTCCGGTGTGGTTTTATTTGTCTCCCAGATGCCTGATAATGTCGAGTATCTTCCCCTATGCTTCTTTGCCACCCATGTATTCTTTGATGTTCAAATGTTTTGCCTATTAAATTTTTTTTCCTTATTGGTGGGTTCTTTATGTATTCTGGATACAAGTCTTTATCAGATGTGTGCTCTGCTTTTCTCTCATGCTGTGGCTTGTTTTTGCATTCTCTTTCTCTTTTAAAGATTTTATTTATTTATTTGAGATGGTGAGAGAGAGCAGGAGTGGGGGGTTGGGGAGGGGCATAGGCAGAGGGAGAAGCAGACTACCCACTGAGCAGGGAGCCTGATGGGGGACTCGACCCTGGGACCCTGAGATCATGATCTGAGCTGAAGATAGACGTTCACCGAGGTAGCCCTCTCTCTCTCTTTTTAAAAAAAATTTAGGGAGATTGTATGTGGGGTTGGGGAGGGGCAGAGCGGGAGAGAGTGTGTCCCAACCAGACTCCATGCTGAACATGGAGTCCCATGTGGGACTGGATCCCACGACCCTGAGATCATGACCTGAGCCGAAACCAAGAGTTGGGCGCTCAACCGACTGTGCCACCCAGGCCTCCCGTGTTTTGCAGTCTCTTAACAGAGTCTTGAAGAGCAGAAGTTAGACATTTTGATGATGGCTCGTCAGTTTGTTGTTTTATGGACTGCTTTTATTTTAAAGTTTACTTTTTTTAAGATTGATTTTATTTGAGAGAGAAAGCAAGAGCGCAAGCCAGAGGGAGGAGGCAGAGAGAGAAGAGGCTCCCCACTGACCAGAGAGTGTGACTTGGGGCTCCCTCCCCAGACCCTGAGATCATGACCTGGGCCGATGACAGACCCTTAACTGACTGAGCCACCCAGGCACCCCTGGACTGTGCTTTTTTGGTGTCATAGTTAAGAAATCATTGCCTAAAACAAACCAAAACAAATCATTGCCTAATCCTAGGTCACAAAGGTTTTTTTCCTATGTTTCCCTCCATCCCCATCTAGAAAAGTTTCAGGTTTTACGTTTAGGTCTGTGATTCATTTTGAGATACTTTTTTTTTTTTTTAAATGGTGTGAGATATTATTTGTAGGATTCTTAATTTAATTCTGATTATTTGTACGACTCTTTTGAGGTATAGAACAAGGATGTAGCTCCTTCGAGAGAGCTTTTTTTCCCCCCTTTTTTGCTTCAACCAGTTTGGGAATCACCTTAAAGCAAGGTTAAGGCATGAGGTTTTGGACCACCCAATGCTGTCATTTTACTGATCTGGAGCTTTGTAGCCTTTAGGGTCCTGCTTGTTGAGGTAGGGTTTTTGGTTAGACACCCTGAGGAACCCAGCTTTTGATTCCTATTCCTCTTTCCCCGCATGGTTGTAGAAATGAAAGTTGAGAACTTTCAGAATTGGCAAGTGACTTCATGACAAAGGTGGTTTCTGTGCTTGTTGAGCTCTTTGGGTTCCTGATTTCACTTTAATTTTGGCCTGGTATTTCCTTATTATCTTGTCAGTTTCTGGTTGATTTTAAGATTTTTAAAAGTACTCTGTCCATCTTTTTTAGTCTTTTTCAGGGGGAGGATTGGGCCTGACAACATAGCCTGTAGTTAAGGAGCCAGAGGAGATTCTTTTCCATTTCACTCCAGTGTTTCAATCCAGAGTCTAGACTGGGATCTGTGTCTCCTGTAGTCCCTGTTAACCATGTGTGGCTCTTTAAACCAAATTAAATAAAATTAGAAGTTCTGTTTGACAGTCACACTAGCCCCACTTGGGGTGCTCAGCACGCAGGTGTGACTAGTGGCTATGGCGTTGGGCAGGCAGAGATGGGGCGTTGTCGTCACTGGGGAGTGTCTGTTACGCGGTGCTAGCCAGACTCTTGAGAACCTCAAGGGATTTGCAACGGTGCGTGCGTCTGCTTTGGAGAACCACCAGTCCAGGTGTCCTCGATGCTTCAAGTTTGACTCTTTCTGGAGTCTGCCTAGAGCTGGAACAGCTAGACAGGTGATTGAGCCTCTTTGATAGGCTCATTGTGGAGCCTGTCCGTAAGGGGAGGTGTGGGTTCTCACACTGGTGCAGGCGGCATTACGCGGGGCTGGGTGCACTGAGTAGAAAACCAGTAAGTGCTGATCTGCCTAGTGCTTACTTGTTGTATCTGTTTTATTTTTGTTTTGTTTATGAAGAGTAGCATTAACTGAAAATTATCAAAATTAAATAATGGATCAGAAATTAAGTTTTACCCTTAGCTAAAGTGTCAGGTATTCGTAACTGAAGTTGTCAGGGTATTGTAGTTTTGTAGAGAGGCAGGTCTTTCTAACAAAGAAATCTGAGCTAGGAGACAGAAGGTGGAGGTTGGAATGTTGGTGCTTCGCCTTCAGTCCCGTGGCATCCGATACCGGCTGTAGCTCTTCAGTCTGGCATCTGCCATCTTCGAGGCTCCGGGCGCTGGCGCCACGTGGGGTCATGTGCACATGTGCTGGCACAGGTGACCTTTGACCAGTGCAGGCCGCCAGACCCCCCCATAGGTGAAAATCCACAGTTAACACATATTTTTGTGTGTGTGTGTTATATACTGTATTATAAAAAAGTAAGTTAGAGAAAAGAGGATGTTAAGAAAATCAGGAGAAAATACATTTACTGTGTGGCATGTATTGGAGAAATCTGTGTGTGAGTGGACCTGGTTGATGGAGAGCTGGCACTATTAGACAGCTGTCTTGTGCTTGGGGTCGTGCTAAGCCCCTGGGGCAAGCAGGAGGGGGTGACGCACTCGGTGTGCCGTGTGGTGTCCCCAGCAGTAGTGGTCCTGGAGCAGAGTGCTCTGAGGACCTGGAGGTATGTCCCGGGTCACAGTCAAGCCCCGAGGTCAGCATACTGTCTCTGTTCAAGGTCAGATAGTAAACAGTTCAGGCTTTGTAGGCCACATAGGGCCTGTCATTTTTTTTTTTTAACAACTCTTTAAAAAGGTAAAAGCCTTTATCAGCCCAGGAGCCATACAAAAACTGGCTGTGGACCAGATGCTGTGACCTCCGCAGGTCTGGTTGTGTGCAGGGATCTGGAGAAATTGAATAGTAGGTGGGCAGCAGGCAGGGCCTTGTGGAGGACATGCCCCCTGTAAAAGTGCCGAGGTGTGAGAGCCGGGGTGTGTGGGACTGAACGTTTTTACCAGCGTTTAGCAGTACAGAAAGGGTTGGGTCGAGCAGGAGTGGGGTTGATACTGCTGGCAGGTCAGAGCAGCGTGTGGTTGACCCTGACAGGAGCAGATTCATGTGGCAGGAGGGCGGCTGCGTCAGGACTAGAGTGGGTCAGGGAGGTGTTACAGTAATGCACTTCGGAAGGGGAGAAACCTGACCCTTGTCACTGAGGGAACGGCTGCCTGGTGTCTGTCACCCAGCTAGTAAAGTGATGGGCAAAGTTCAGATGGTCCGGCTGAATAGCCTGTGTTCCTTTAATTACACAATTACGTTGTACACACGAGTGAAGAAGGTCTCACTTAAGGGCATGACTGAGGAACTGGAGAGAGAGTGACTGGAGGCCCGTTTCTCAGTCCGTCTCCAGGCTCTGACCAGGGGGAGGAAGAGGCAGAGCCGAGCGAGGGGGTGTGCGGAGCACTTCCAGGATGGCTCCCGGATTTCTCCCGTGGTGGAAAGACCATGAAGATCTTTCTGTTCTTAAGTGCTTGCTGATCAGACTGTTGCTTAAGGAGGAAATGCTCTCTCCTAGGTCCATGAACCCCAGAAATGGTAAGAATTGTGTGAGTTATTTTCTTGGGGTAGGAATGCTTGGGCTTTCGTCCCATTATCAAAGTGAGCCCAACCCAAGGGAGGGCACTCCGGGCACTCCTTGTTATTAGACTGTAGACACCTGACACTCGGCACAGGTGTGAGCTGTAAGGGAAGGCTAAGCATCCAAACCAAAGGACTTTCACTTTAAATATAACACATCACAGACCGCTACATGGAACAGACTCTCGAAGCTGTCGCCGAAGCCTGACTGTCCCAACCAAACGCTGCCAGTCAGCAATGGAGACGTCTCCCCGGCCTCCCCTGCCCTCCCAAGAGACCCCACAAGGCACAGTGTTGGTACACAGAAGGCCAGCCAGCTGTTTGGGACTCTGATTGGCCTGGGTTTCAACACTGCTCTTGTGCACTAGAGGAAGCTACATGAACTGTCAGGCATATCTTAACAGTCCCGTGGCTGTGAGAGATGGTCCAGTGTCACTTTTAGTCGGCTGTGTCGGTTCAAAAAGGAGTGTCGTTTTTCTGTCCGTTCAGAAGCGTGTTGCTGGTTCATAGTTGTAAGACAGGGCCTGATGCCCACTGTCACAGGTGGCTCTTCGGACAAGTGCAGGAGGAGCCCGGCAGCCGGCGGCTCGCTCGCGCCAGGCAGATCGGTGCGCTGTTCTGGAGTCCAGAGCAGGTTGGTTCATGTCTGACCTCAGCGTTATGTGTAATGTAGGAAGTGCAGACTTACACATTGTAGCGGGGCCTGCAGAGAGCTGCTGGTTTTGGAGATACATGGCTGCCCTTAGAAGATGACTCTTAGAGGGGAGGGTTTAGACATGGGTATATGTCTGAAAAAGTTTCCTTTTCCTCTTGAGAACAACTGTGACCTCCATTAAGGGCCAAGTATCATGAGTGGCAAAGATATAAGAAATGATGGAATTCAGTGATGGTGTAGACGTTAGAAGTGAAAAACCCTGGGCTGTGTAAGATATTACCCATAAGATTTCAGCCTGGGGATAATTGTGATTCCAGTATTGGCGAGACGTTTGGAATCTCCTTGTCTGTGTCATGGCAGAGAAGGCTTTGCTTTTTGCTTTGGAAAAAATACAGTAGTTGTGTTCTAAGGACCTGACTTGGTAACAGAGGTAGCAGGAGTGACTTAGTTTAAATGCAGGTTGTCTATGTAGGAATGTGTGATAGGTCACGACTAAGTGTTTGGTTGCTAAAGAGTTCATGTTTGTCTTTGACTTTGCCCTTTCGACCATTTCATTGGAAGTTCTAACTTTTCCACTGGGTGTTTGCCTCCTTTATTTTTCTTGCTTTAGATAGTCTAGGATTTTAGAGGTTGATCTAAATTTAGGGATCATCTGGTTCGGGGCTCCCACTTCAGAGCTGAAGAACTAACCCAGAGAAGATGAGTGGCTTTTGGATAGAAACAGAGGAGGACTTGCAAGACAGTCTCGGCCGACTTCACTCCGAGCTCGCTGGTGACCTTTCGAGTAGATGAGCAGGGTGTGAAGACCCCTTGTAAAACTCTGGTTTCCTGTTAACTGTCAGGAGCTTGGAAAAAATTGATGTAATTGGAAAGTGGGTAAGAAGGGGACAGCGTTGAGTCAGTTGCTCGAATTGTATCCAAGTAGCATCTGGTTTGCATTTAGTTATTTATTTCTGCATTATCGTGGGTATTTGAGAAGTGACACAACATCTCACACATGTATATAGTCTGAGTTTCAGAAAACTAATAATGCCAGCTCTGCACACTTATCTGTCACACTTAAGGCATTTTCATGAGTCACTCTTGACTCCTGAGCATCTGCCATGATGGGGATTCATTAAGAAGACGACAGTCCTGGGTGCCTGGCTGGCCCAGTGGTGGAATGTGTGATTCTTGATCTTGGGATTGTGAGTTTGAGCCCCACTTTGTATGTAGAGATTACATAAGTAAATAAAGTAAGTTAAAAAAGAAAAAAGATAGTCACTTCCCCAGGAAGATTTTGGGTGTATCAGTGGTCCTGAAACACTGAGGTTTTGTAAGAATTGCTGAGGACCGTGTGTGAGAGACGCAAACAGGCACGGGGGTGCCGCAGTCAGTTAAGTGTCCTGCTCGTGTTTTCAGCGCGGGTCATGATCTCAGGGTCATGAGATCCGGCCACCATGTTCGGCTCTGTACCCAGTGTGGAGTCTGCTTGGGATTCTCTGTCTCCTTCTGCCCTGCCCCATCCCCTCATGATCTGGCCTTTTCTTTGGAAAAAAAAAAAAAAAAAGAATTAAAACCAATGTGATGGTATCATCCCACAGCGATGTTGAGTTACCATTCCTGATGTGGAAGCCAGTCACCTGCCTTTTAAACTAGCTTCCCCTCATGCTGAAGAAACACTGCTGTACTGTTGGTGAAAATACGTTGTAAATCTGAGAGGCTCCTACAACTCCCTGCAGGTTCTGTGGCTCACTAGAAGGACTCACAGAACTCTGAGAAGCCATTACACTCCTGGTTATGGTTCATTACAGGGCGAGGATGCAGGTGGCGGTCAGTGAACGAAAGCACAGGGCCTAGTCCTGGGAAGACCAGCAGGAGCTTCTAGTCGTCTTCTCCCGGTGCGGGTGCGTGGACTTCTCCCAGCACTGACGCTGCCAGCCCAGGAAACTCACCTGAGCCTTGGGGTCCGGGGTATTTATGGGGGGTTATCCTGTAGGCACTTGCCAGCTGCATGGCCAGGTTTTGTCTGCAGTCCCTCTGGAAATCAAGCTGGTGTTGTGTGTGGCCCAAGGCTCCACCAGAAATCAAATTGTTAGCATAGACTGTCTGGTGTGACCCAAGGCCCCCCAGCTAAACAAAGACTGAAAGACTACCTCATCAGGCAGGACATTCCAAGGGCTCAGAGGTGACTTCCCAGGAACTGGGCAATGGCCAAATCTGCTTGGGGCAAGCTTAATCCTTTCCTGCATGAAGCCTACAAAGTAAATTACTATTTCTGTCATTACCAGGGAGTTCAAGAAATTACTGCTTTTAGGTAGGAGGTATGTTGCAACCACATGTAGTGTGATTTGCCACAAAACTAAAATACCAGAATTTCTGCACACAAGTGAAGCCGTCTCCAGAAGTGTGTCATCCTTGACACCTGTCGGAATGTTTTCATCAGGAATTTGAATAAAGATCAGGAGTTCGTGCTGGAGGACTGTTCATTTTTAGAATCAGAATTTTAAAATATTTCGATAGGTTGTGACGAAGTGCTAAAATCAACAAGGTAAAATTTATAAGGAATAAAGAAAGGTAAAATGGCAGAGAAGTTAAAAAGAAAAAACCAGCTGAGAACTTAAAGATGTGTGAAATGTGCCTTAGCTGTACCTGTGTGCGGAAAACCTGGGGAAGTTGACTGAAAAGGATCGGCAAGCTTCTCTGAAGGGGCAGATGGTAGATATTTTAGGTTTTGCAGACTAATGGGCAAAATGAAGGATATTATGTAAGTACTTACATAACAAGAGAAAACACTGTAATTTCTACAAAATTTTTATTGACAGAATTCCAAATAATAATTGAGTATGTAAATATATTATAATACAGGTCTACTAATAAGAGTGGAATTCTTTTTTCGGGGGGAGGGTTGGATAACAATTTTCCTGGTTGGAGTTCGAGGTTCGTGATCCCTCATGTCACGGCCAGTTACCGGTGGTCGGTCTGTCGGTGCTGATCTGCACGGAACGTCTCCACGTGGCATCTTTGGCGGCAGCTTCCCGCTGGCGGTGCTCGTGGATGCGGACACCGGTGTGGAAGCTTGTCCTCTCAGCTGAGCGTGCTCGCGGTTTGGCAGACGTTTGTAGAATTCCAGGAGGCTCTTTTTGACGCTTGCTTCTCTGCATGTCATCCCAGCGCTGATTCGTCTCTTCCGGTGATGGTCCGAAGGAAGTGCCTCAGTCGCGTGGTTCAGTGGCTTTGAAGTACGTGGCTTCTCGTTGTATCCGCAGTGAGGTCTGAGAAATGCTGCTGGAACAGTAGTTTGAACTCAGAAAACACAACGCTGCAGATCTGCGCGGGGACAAAATCCACTTCTCTCTTTAGCTGTTTATTTTTTTATTTCTAAGTAACCTTTGTGCCCAGCCTGGGACTTGAACCCGGAGCTCCGGAGTCCCACGCTCCTGTGATGGAGCGGGCCAGCGCCGCTGTCACTCTGGTGGCGCGGGAGGCTGCTTGTGATCAGGTTGCTTGCGGTCACCGCCCGAGGCCCCTCCCGCGCCGTGTATGTTTAGGGGAGCTCACGATGAAGTGTTCACACGTGTGAGCAAAAGCTGGCCTCTGCAGCAGCTCGGTGTTTGGTAAGAGCGATGCCTGAAGGAGGGTCTTGAGTTCGGAAAGATTTCGGTCTTGGCTCTGAGGCTGAAAAGTCCCACCAAAGCCTCGCACGCCGCGCTGACCTGCTGTGCGGCAGGACAAGCCAGGCTGTTTTCCTGACGCTTGCTGTCGGTGCTCCTGGCTGGGTAACTCACGATGGGTCAGAACATTTCCCACGGGCACCTGTTGCTGACTAACACATTGGAGAACCCTAGCTCAACGCTTTGAACAACTTCTCTTTTCATACTCTCGGTGACATTTCCAGGTAACCCTTGTTCTGCTCTGCAGACATTTTTGCTGTCTTCAGTTATAGTATGTGTTAGCAGATTCTGCTCCAGGTCGTGTTAAGTCAGTGTTTTCTCTTTGAAAGTGTTCTCCTAGCAGTTCCCCACCAAGAACTGCTCCCAGAGGCCCCGTCCTCGGTCCCTTTGCTCCATGCACAAATAGTCGAGCGGTGTGGGTTACACCTGTTGGCTCAGCAGCACCGAAGGAGACCCACTCAGTCCCTCGCCTCTTTCCGTCCTTGACTCTCCGTGTTGCTCCTGGGGTCCCCCTCGGAGCGGCCGTTCTTGCCGAAAGGGTCGTTGTTTTCAACAAGTGCACTTTTTTTTTTTTTAAAGATTTTATTTATTTACTTGATAGATCACTAGTAGGCAGAGAGGCAGGCAGAGAGAGCGGAGGAAGCAGGCTCTCTGTTGAGCAGAGAGCCCGATGTGGGGCTCAATCCCAGGACCCTAGGATCATGACCTGAGCTGAAGGCAGAGGCTTCAACCTACTGGGCCACCCAGGCGCCCCAACAAGTGCACTTTTCCTCTGCACATTTCCTTTGCTGTTGAGTTAAACATGATTTAATGAACTCCTTGTCATCCATGTGAGGTGTGGGGACTGTTTAGGGTTTGCAGCAGAGAAGTGACACACCTGCTCTAGGTTTGGAACCAACGTGTACGCTAGGGCGGTGGGGCGGGGCCCAGAAAGCCGGTCCCAGAGCGCCGCAGTCATCTGGGCGAGTGGTGATAGTGGTTCGCGGCACCATGGTGTTGGTGAACTCACGCCATGGCAAGAGGACAGGGTCTGGGCCTGTTGTGTGGGAAGAGCCCACATGACTTGTTGACCAGACAGGATGAGGAATGTGGGAGGGAGACAGGAGGCAGGGGTGATAGCCGTTGTTTATGGCCCCAGCGGTTGGAAGGGGACGCAGTCAGGAACGGAGAAGACTGTGTAAGAAGGTTTGTGGAGGGGGCGGGTCGGTCAGCTCCTGGCCTGGGAGGTGTTGCACGTTTTACTCGGTCTCCAAGGGACCTAGAAGTGGGTCCCAGCATAGAGTACACTTGCCAGGGTTTGGTCAGGAAAACACGGACCATTCTAGACAATTTTTACTAGTCAACTTCAACTTCCACCCTGAGTTGTAGCAGGAAGGGGTTTTGGGAGGTGTAGCTCTGCCTTCTCTTCGGTGAGGCCAGGAGAAGGCGGAGATGGTGGCTCTCCTGCAGAGGGAACGCCAGTCCATCCAGCACAAGAGCAGTTTTAGCTTCGTTAGCCCGGAAACAGCATTTGATGTGAGTTTGCCTGGGAGGTGAGCATAGCTGAGATGAGAAAGTACAGAGCCCCGGGCCTCTGGAAGGAGAGAGCATCTGTGGGGTAAGAAGAAAACCATGAGAACAGGAGTGGGAGATCAGCTCTGGTCCGTTGTTGCCGAAAGGTCGAGACCTGAGCTCTGGTGATTGGCCTGAGCAGTGCACAGGTCATTGGTAGTCTTAGAAGAAGTTTCTGTGGCGTGGGGGGCCGGAGCCAGTGGGTTTACGGGGTAAAAGGCCAACAAGAGTTTGTGACACCGAGTGTGCTGTGTGTATGCTGGTTTGCGGAATTACTTGGACGCTGGCTGTTTTAAAGCGTGTGGGGGCTGATTCTGATGTTAGCTTCCTCCTTGGTATCGGCTTACGCTGATGCTCTTCTCCCGCAGGACCTGACCTTCTTCGGGTTCTTGCTGCACTGAGTGTGTTAGGGTGTGCCCTCCACACTTCAGGTGTTACTTCGGGAGGCTTTCTGTTGTGTGCAGATCTGCCCGTGTGGTGGTGTGACTGCCAGCTTGCTTCCTAAGGCACCTGCTGCGGTTTACTTTTGAGAGCGGCCACACTGTTTCTGTAGTTACTCCGTCCAGCTTTTCCTATCGCCCTTTCTAGGAGTGGCAGGAAGGAATGGCTTATTCTTCCTTACCTCGAACTGGGACCCTTTGCTTGGTGAACTGCTTCTACTTACACAGGGACCTGTTTCACCCGGAGGTCGCCGGTGTCCACTGGGCTGCGTCTCTCGCTCAGTTAGCTCCGGCCTTGCTCCGCATTCTGTATACTGCGGGAACGTGGTCCATGGTCCTCCTTTTGGTGTCTCTCAGGCAGACGAAATGACCCGTCGGTAGACTGTCACAGCCATTAGTTCTCTTGTGTGATTGAAGGGTCGCCTTGCTTTGAGTGTGTCAGCTGTGCCTGTTAATCAGTTAGAGTAGAATAGTGTTTCTTTCACTTATTTTTTTTTTTAAAGATTTTATTTATTTATTTGACAGACAGAGATCACAAGCATCAGAGAGGCAGGCAGAGACAGGAGGAAGCAGGCTCCCCGCTGAGCAGAGAGCACGATGCGGGGCTCCATCCCGGGAACCTGAGATCATGACCTGAGCTGAAGCAGAGGCTTAACCCACTGAGCCACCCAGGCGCCTTTCTTTCATATTTTTAAGCCTTTGCCAAGTCGAATTTTCTGGGGATACTATTTACCGTGTAGAACAGCGGTGGTTAGGAGAATGGGTGCGGGCTGGTCTTGCTCTGGATCTCAGACCTGATCCTTGCTCGCTGCCTGTTGAGCAGGTTCCCGACGCTCTAAGTCTCTTTCCTCATCCGTGAGGGCGAGAGTACCGTGACTCTGGTAGAAATGTGATGGGACACAGTTCCTGGTACGTGGCTGGTCAGGGAGGGATCCTGAGGGCAGCAAATAGAGCTGCTGGCGGTGCGGTCCTTTCCGTCGGGAGAGCTGGAAGCTAATCTCAGCTGTTCCCGGACGTGTCCGGCCAGCATGTGGGAAAGCCGGCCGCGGTGCCTACCCCTGACCCGCACATAAACGGCGCTTTGTTGTGGTGGTGGTTCCTCCGTTGGGTTTTCAGAAACTGGTCATTTTGCCTCTTCATTTCCCTCCTGTCCTCCTGTCGTCCTGCTCACCAGCAGCTGGACGGCAGCCTGTCAACCCGCACTGGCACGTGGATGCCCGGGCCGCCCTGACCGGTGGCCTGTGAGCTGTTGTCTGAGTGTGTTTGGCTAGAAAAGTCTTTGGAAGCATAAACAAGTGTTCGTTTTCTCAGATAACTTTCATAATCATGTTCAGCTTCTTCTTATGTTTTTGGTTTTTCAGAAATTTACCCTGACCTGTGTCTGCAGAGCGCGGGTGGCAGCGCCACCTGCTTCGGAAGCCCCTGCACCCCGGCTCAGAGGGAGCGACGCCAGGGCGGCGTGGCGGTATGTTTCGGACACTTGGGACTTCCGCGGTGCCAGCTGTCCGGCGGTTACACATGAGGACGTGGTGGGTTTGGGCTTTCCTTGGCATTTAGCATTGAGCAGACCCTCTCTTCGCCAGGGGCTGAGCCTGCCTGGTTGGTCCAAGCCAGATATCTTACAGTTCGTCAATATGTCGTGTCGAATGTTCGCAGCTTTAGAAAGAGTCGTTCTGCCATGTGTGCCTCGGAAAGCCCAAATCGTGCCCATTGTTTTCACGTGGGGATCTGGGAAACTTGGGAAGCAGCACAGCTTGTGATGCTGAGAGAAACTGCTGTTTGCCTGAGCACTCTCTCCCTTGTTTGCTCTGTGACCTTGGAGAATTTCTTAGTTTTTCTGGACTTCGTTTTCTCATATGTAAAAGGGCAAGAGAGCAGTCGTCCGGGCTGCGAGAACTCGGGAGCGGGTGCCTGTTCAGCATTTGGGAGAGAACGCTGCCCCGCACACCCTCCACCGACGGCGGCTGTCGCTGTGGTTGGAGCGGTGGGGGGCGGGGGTGAGGGCCTGTCCAAGTGGGACCATGCACTGAAACGAGAACGTTCTGAGCAGAGCGATGGTGCGGAGTATGTTACGTGTTCCAGAAGCATAGAGCGAGAGTGTGCTGTGACTGCTGGGAAGTCCTCATTTGCACATCAGAGGGTCTTGGAGAGAGGTCAGAGTGGCCTGAGCATCTCTGATGTGTCTTAACACACACCCGTTCATGCCAGGATGCAGAGAGTGTCCGTCATACAAGTAACAAGGAGCTGACAGTGTATTTCACTGTATAATGAGCCAAGTGTAATTTTTCTTTGTCTGGAGCAAAAGAATTTAAGCATTTTAATTACAGGGTTTGGGAAATACTCTCGTTTTCTGCCCTATTTGAACTACGTTCATTCAGATTTCTGGGCTTATATGTACATCAGTTCTGTGCTGGATGCTGCATGCCCTGGGCTGCCCACTATTCGGGGGCAGGCACGCCGTAGGGCCAGTGTCCATAGGATGCAGTGTTAGTGTTTGCTTGAATTCTCCTTAAAATACAAAATCAAGTGAGGAGCAGTTATAAGGCCCCCAAAGCCAGTGTGTATGTTCATTGATTCATCACTAGGTCATTCACATGTCACGTGCACGTGTTCTGAGCGTGTTTTAGGTGCTTTCTCAGGCGTGAAAAAAAAGTTGAAACTCTTTAAAGGCGAGCAAGGTTGGTGTGTCTTTGAATTCTAGTTCTCTGGAAGGATAGCAGGTGTGTACAGTAGATGCTCAGTACCTGAATAAACGTAAAAAGACCCCAGACTGCTCTTGCCTGTACTCCTGTAGCGGGGATTGTATTGGATTCTAGAAGGCGACAGCTGGATGAGAAATCCTCTCCAAGAGGTCTTCCCGGCCGAGCGAGGGAGAGGGAGAGTCTGCCAGCAAGGGTGGCACAGTGGTCAGTCCTGTGGTGGAGATGCGCACAGGGCAGGAGCGCGGGCATTTCTCTTTCCTTCGTCAGCCCCCGCATTCTTCACCTTCCTCACACCTGTCGTTCATTTCCCCTGTACCTTCCCGGAGCCCCTTAGTAGTTTCTCTGCGTGGTTCGTCATCTAGACTCAGCTCTTCTTCACATTCTGTTGCTGGCAGACAATTCCCTGGAGATCTCTGTTCTCTTTTCCAAGCTGCTTGCGCCTGAGGCCTTTTACTGTGTTGTTCTGGGACGTTCCTCTGTTCTCATCCTTGGCTTCTGTCCAGAGTGGGATTCTAAGTTTGTGGCAACTCTTGTCTTTGTCTTTCTTCACTGACTTCCTCATCTTCATGGAGTTAATCACTTTAGAAAGATGTTGCAGTGTCTTTGGACAAGGTGAAGACCGCTGTCAGCATCGCCTCCTCTTGCGCTCCTCTTGTGCTCCTCCAACTTGGACTTGTCTCCCTCTCTCCTGATGCCCACCACCGCCTGAGCTCTCCCTGATTGTCATCCTGGGGAGGACCTTACCCCTTCTTCATGGAAGGTCATGTGTTGCTCATTTTTTGTTGATGCTCCTGTTTGGTGGAGGACTTTCTCCAGTGGCTTTCTGACACAGGATGCTTCGGGGGCAAACCTGTTGGGACCATGCAGGAACGAAACTTGATGGACAGTCTGGCTGGGTATAGAATTCTGTGTTGGCTTTCATTTTTGTTCATAAACTCAAAGATCGCTCCATTGCCTTCTTGTTTTCATGTCACTGTTTTAGCACTCAGAAGCTATTCTTACTTATCCTTTGTATGTAACTTTTTCCCTGCCATCTTTAGAAGCTTGTAGGAGTCTTAAAATTTGTACAAGTCTCTTGAAATGGCACGACATTGTCGTCCGTGTGGGTCGGCTTTCATCTGCAGTGCTGCGCATTCAGTGGGTCCCTTCATTCTGGCAACTGGTATTTTTCAGTTCTGGGAATACTTTTTTGGCATTATTGTGCTGAGGTTTTCTCCATTTCGTCTCCTTATTTTGTTTTTCTGGAAGTCTTATTATCCAGCACTTGGCTGTCCTGGGCAGAGGTTGTAATTATCGTAATGCTTTTTTCTTCTTCCTTTGCTCTTCCTCCTCTGCCTTTTTTTTTTTTTTTTTTGTCTTTTTATTCTCCATTCAGGGAGACATGACTTCAGTTTGACTTAACCTTCTTCTTTAGTTTATTATTTCTGATTGCGGAAAGGTTCTCGAGATTTCTAAGAGTTCTTTTCCTGTTCTTCTAGAAGAGCATCCTCCTTTTGTAGATTGATCGCAGCGTCTTACCTCTGTATTCTTGGTACTTTGTATGGACTCAGTTTCTTTCAGGTTCTTTCCTTCTTTCTCCTGTCTGACAGGTGGGGCCTCTTGACTTTTACATTGGGGTGTTCTTGGTGGGCCCTGTGTTGGGGGTCTCCAGTGTTAGGATTTTAGGTCTGTCTTTTGGGGCTGATCAGATTCCCCAGAAATATTTTCCAGTCTCTTCCTGCAGAATTCTGACTTCAGAATCTGGGAGTTAAGGGTGTGCCTGTGTGGTGTGTTGTAGGGGAGCTGGAGAAGTCACCGCTCACTGTGTATGCAGTCATTAAATCCAGCTCTGTTCAGCGCCGCTGGGCAGGGCGACTTCAGTCTGTAGATGCCTCTGCTTTTTCCAGGGAGAGTGAGAATCCTCCCCCACTCCCCCATCTTCTGTCCGAGTGAGGGGAGTCCCATTGTACCTGGCATTGAGGTTCTAGTTCCTGTTGCCACGGCCTTCCCCAGCTGCTGTGGGAGGTTGTGCCTCTTTCCCCCCGTTCCTTGTGCGCTGCTGTCGCCAGTTCTTGTCTTCGAGGACTGCGGTGCGAGCGGAGCTGGCTCTCGGCGTGCTCCACTACTGAGTTCGAATCTGCCTTTCTTGGGCCTGCTGACTCATTTACTGTACTTCAGTCTTCTTAGTTTCTGTTTCTTCCAGGTTTCTTCTTTTTACTCTTTGGGTCTAGATCTTCCATGTTAGAAGATTTTCTCAGACCTTCCAAAATCTTGGCCTTTTCTCCTTTCACTTGTCCCTGTGCTATTGCAAACACATTTTTTTTTTTTTTTAAGATTATTTATTTATTTCATAGAGATCCTGAGTAGGCAGAGAGGCAGGCAGAGAGAGGAAGGGAAGCAGGCTCTCCGCTGAGCAGAGAGCCCGATGTGGGGCTCGATCCCAGGACCCTGGGATCGTGACCTGAGCTGAAGGCAGAGGCTTTAACGCACTGAGCCACGGAGGCGCCCCTGTTTCAAACACTTTTAAAAAAAGATTTTATTTGTTTGTTTGAGAGAGAGTGTGTGTGGGTACACGGGAGAGAGCAGAGAGCACAAACGGGAAACAGCAGAGGAGAGGGAGAAGCAGATTCCCTGCTGAGCAGGGAGCCTGATGCGGGGCTCCATTCCAGGACCCTGGGATCATGACCTGAGCGAAAGGCAGATGCTCATCTGACCGAGCTACCCAGGTGCCCTGTTTAAAACTTAAAAAAAAAAAGTATCTTGTCAGTATAATTTTAACGGGAGGCCGTGGAGTAGATGTCTGTACTCCCTCGTTGTGCCACACACTTGTAGGCTGTATCCTCTATTAATTCATGGGTTTTGATACGTTTTAATGGCTTTCAGTTGCTTCACATGTATTTCTTACATAGACAGTAGGCTTGAAGACAGGGACGCAGTGCCCAGTTTTTACCCGTCATCCCCGGTGCTGCGCAGTAGGCGTGCCTGGGAGGTGGTGGAACTGGCTGAGATGCCGAGTGCAGCAGAGCTTCGAAAAGGCGAAGGACGGTGGTTTGATGCGCGCGTGTTCTCTCTCCTTGTCAGGTTCTCTGAGGACTATGCAATGAGGAAAGAGGAACTAGGAGCCTTTCCTTTAAACTGAAGTTTGATTTCTTCGCAGAGTTACCGTGGCCTTCGGATCTGTGAGTAGAATTCTCTTGCTACATTTGCGTCTTGGTTGTTCGTTTTGTTTTTGATTTTTCTTTCATCTGTCGTAGGTTTCTTTGACATGTATTAGAAACAGATAGACGCCAATTGGTCTTGCAGAGTAGGTGAGGGAAGAAAGATTAGTTGTTTAGTGGCTTTTATGTGTGGACAGAGGTGGGCAGGATGGCAGTAGTTTCCGGGACAGGAACACTGGGAGCAGGTGCGGGGAGGAGCATGTGCTCCAGAGCACTGTGGACCCCAGCAACCCCAGGACCGGGCTGCCTTTGCCCTGTGTCACATTTGCATAACTGAAACAGAGGTTAAAGGTTACTCTGCAAATGGCAAAGCTGGGGTTCAGACTCCTTCTGGCTTTGGAGTGTGTGCTTTTTACTCGCGTCTTCTTACGGGCTCTGGATTCACATGTTGGCTTGGCTACTTGCTTAGTAACTCTTCACTAACTGCTGAAACCTAGCTTCTCTCCATGCCCACTGCTGACTGCCTAAACTTAGCTCTCTCCGACAACGGGTGCTCTCCCAGGGTTGTGCTGAAGATGCCATAAGAAATGTGACATGTGGTCAGCATTTGCAGACGGTAGCAGTGAATATTCGGTGGCATTTCCCCCACTTTAATGAGAAGAAAACTGAGCCCCAGAGGGTGGGTTATTTGCATTTTGTTAAATTTCGAATTTTGTTAAGACCTTGGCACTTGTGCTGCACTCCATAGTTGAGAGGTTGTAGAATTGAGATTCTGTCCCAGTTGTCTTATTTCCAAAGGCTGCTCTTTGTGGTAGGCCTAGTGGCAAATCCAGGACGGATAGCTGATGGAAGGTTCATAAATCTCTCTTGGAGGTCTTAGCATTGGTAAATGTTTTATTTTACCGGTACGTTGCTTTAATTAAAGCGTCATGAATTTAGACTTTGTGGATTCAGAATTCAGGATCATTTATAATTATGTTGGATTTGACTTTGGCAAGTGTCTTTGTCTTAAATATCCAAGGGCTGGGCCCTGGATGGTTTTTCCATTTCCTTCTGGGGGTGAGTTCACTTTCCTCTTTTGTTCTCCTTTCTCCCCCAAGCCTACTTTCGTTTCTGCCATGATGAGGTATTAGGGAAGGGAAATTATGTCTTGCAGTTTCAGTTTCTAAGTAAGTCCTGGAAGTCTTTCTCCTTTTCTCTAATTCCTTCCGCCCTTTCTTGGCTGTGAGAGGCACCTGCTCTGTGTGGTGCGGGGCGTGACTGTGCGGTCTTTGGAGAAGGCCATGCCCCGCGGCTCACACACCTTGTCTCCTCCCCAGACTCCCTGCACGTTCAGTGTTTCTTCCTGTAACAGTGTGCTGTGTTTACTGGGTATGAGTCTGCTTCTGCATCTTCAGGAGCAAAGATTCTGTTATTTGATCTCTGCGTGTTTTCTGCTTGGCCCATAGGTGGTTTAGACTAAATGCTGGAGGAAGGAGCATTTAATGTTTGCCACAAAGTAAGTTCTCTTTTCTTAGTGGATCCAAACAAGAGGGAGAATATCAAGTATAACTCTCCAGCAGTATTAGCTATTAAAATAGTTCGTGTGGTAGAGTATGAGACAGTTTCATGTTTAGCAGAAATTACACAAAAACTTAATGCGATCTTAAAAACTTCTTAAAACTTAAAAACTTAAAAACTTCTTAATGCGATGTGCGCTGGAACAAAGGCCCGACGGGGAACTGCGGGCCTGTCCATGGCTTTGAGCACCGCGATATAATCTGCTTCTACTTCAGCACTCCCCTCCCCTCCACTCCTCTTTGAAAATATGTAAACCCGGGAATATAACCTTATAACCAGGGTTTCTGTCATTGTTTCCCCCAATTCTGTACACGTGGTAAGGCCACATGGGCCAGCCTGGCTTCGTACAGCATCAGCTTGATGATGTTCTGCTGAGGTCCACGATCCCCGATGAACCTGAGTGCCCTGGTCCACTCGAGCTCCTGTGGGATGGATCAGGTTCTTGGTTCTTGATTTGTTTTGGGGCGTTGCATTATAAGGCAGAAGCTTGGGATAGCGGTGTTTTACGCTAGAATTCTGGGAAAGGGAAGGAAGGTTTTGGAGGAGTTGAATTGCTGGCGTATGTATGGGGATTGTTTTCAGGGTTAATGGCGTGTGGAGAGGCAGTAGACAGAAAGGAAGGTTGCTCGGAGACCCGTCTGAAAACCCCCGTTTTGTGAAAAAAAGAGCTTTTCTGGCATCAGGACCACTGAGAACAATTGACATAGATTGAACTCTGAGCTTCTGGGGCTGTTTATCCAAACAAAGAGTCACTAGGGTCAGACGGTGCTGGCTCTCGGCTGCAGAGGGCAGCTGTCCCTCAGCGTTCAGACCTGAGACTCGGCTAAGGTTTGAAAACTGGTGTGTTGGGTACAGACACCAGGGGTGGGGAGTGGGGGAGACTAGGGGACAACCGGGAGATGTGTCGGCAGGCCGTTTGGGAAAGCAGGTGAGCAGCAGTGGGGGCTTGGATTGGAGCAGGAAAGCTGGCGGTGGTGAGAAGCAGTGGGGGCCTGGATGTATTTCAAAGGTAGAAGCAGCAGGATTTGCTGACAGAGTGCCTAAGGGGTGTGAGGACAGAGAGAGGAGTTGAGTTGACAAGAAGGCTCTTGGCCTGGGCAACGAGAAGGGGAGGGAGGCTGTGGGTAGAGCTTGGTTCGAGGGACAGCTGGGGAGCTCACTTGTAGCCATTGTTTGCGATTCTGTTGGGATCCAAGCAGAGCTGTCATGGGGGCAGTTGTAAGTGGGCATCGGAGCTTGGGAGAGGGGTGGCGGCTGGAAGCGGCAATGAAGATGGGTGATGCTGTGCTCACTGAGGGAGGGCGCGCAGAGGGGACAAGCAAGCCCAGGCCAGTGCTCCTGGACAGACGTGAGCAGTGGCTGTGTGTGAGGAAGACCCCGGGAAGAAGGGAAGAGAGTCCCAGGAGGAGGATGTGGTCCACTCTGACATGTCAGGAAAGGTTGTGAGGAGGACTGAGGGTTGCCTTCGAGTTTGGTGACGTGGACGGCACTGTGGCAGTGCTGGCGGTGCTGTGGGGCCTGGTCAGAGGGAAGGCCCACCTGGACGGTGCTAGAAGCGGGAGAGAGGGTTCCGGTGACTTCGGTCCAGGGTGTATCAGCGTCTGGGTGCTGAGCAGCCCAGCCCCGCCGGGCCCCTGAGGTCCGTGGTGGTGTTTCCACGTTGCGGGTGGCGAAGGCGCAGGGTCAGAGCTCAGCGCAGCTTTCTCGAGAGTGCGGAGCCGGCGGGCTGTGGCGCCAGGTCCCAGGCACGCACGCTGTTGTCCGCTGCCCGCCCCTGAGGTTCGGAGAGAGACTGCTGAAGGGGGAAGGGAGCAGCGAGTTGAAGTTGCAGGAAAACACTTAAGTCCTGCTTGAAATGCTTCTGTTAGAGATTCTCTTTCTTCTTCTTACTTAGAAATTTCATTCTGTCCGAGGGTGGTCAGAGCCCTGAACGGTCCGGTCGGTGAGCGGCTTCTTGCAGCGCGCCCACGTCCCCAGCAGTAGCTGTGTAGGGGCGGGGTCTTTGATGTGTCACTTTGAGAAAAAGTCGCGTTCTGAACTCCCATCTTCCCCACGTGGTTGGGTCAGTTTTTGCTTAGATCCATAATTTGGTTAATCGTTCTGACTTTGTAAATGTCGCTCGCTCTTGAGCCGGTTAGTGTAGCCTGATAGATTTCCTTTTTGTTCAACTGTTTGTTTTCCTGTTTTCTTGAACTAAACAATTACCACTGTTTTTTTTCCTGTTTGCTTGATATATTTTTTTATTTTAATCTTACTTTTTTGAGATTTTATTTATTTATTTGACAGAAAGATCACAAATAGGCAGAGAAGCAGGCAGAGAGAGGAGGAAGCAGGCTCCCTGCTGAGCAGAGAGCCCGATGCAGGACTCGATCCCAGGACCCTGAAATCCTGACCTGAGCCGAAGGCAGAGGCTTTAACCCACTGAGCCACCCAGGCATCCCTGTTTGCTTGATATTCTTAAGAGTTCTCACTCTCTCTGACAGCTCATAAGTTAGGCCTCTTAATAAAATATTCTGTGTGCTCAGGCATATTACTTCTGTCTTCACCCCCAGGGACATTTGTTTTCTTGCATGCTGGACAGGTTGCTCTGCTGGCCGGCTAGAGATGGTACCAGGGTTGAGCTGTGCAGGGCAGATCCTGCTGGAACAGAATGCTGATGGGGAAGACAGTGACCAGGGGCTCAGAGGGAGGGGGACAGCATCCTCCTGAGGGAGCTGGTCTGGGAAGGGTGAGCGTGATTTGCGATAGTTGGGGAAAGGCATTCCAGGTGGAGAAAGTGAGAAGCTGAGCTGGACGAGACGGATTCCTTTTTGTTAACCTGCAAAGCCTGTGTTGTGGTGCCTTGCTAGGTGGTACAAATTAACTTAGTTACAGACTCTTCCTTTAAGAGCTTTAGATAGGTTTCCATGGGAAATGGGACATTCAGTTTGTTAAACATCTGTCATCAATTTTTTTATTTTTTGAAAGATTTTATTTTTTAACTAATCTCTTAAAGTAAGCATCCAATGTAGGGCTCAAACTTAACCTTCATTGGGGCACCTGGGTGGCTCAGTGGGTTAAGCCTCTGCCTTCGGCTCAGGTCATGATCTCAGGGTCCTGGGATCGAGCCCCACATGCAGCTTTCTGCTCAGCGGGAGCCTGCTTCCCCCCCCGACCCCCCCGCCTGCCTCTCTGTCTACTTGGGATCTCTCCCTCTGTCAAATAAATAAATAAATCTAAAAAAAAAAACCCACAAAAAAACCTTAACCCCAAGATCGAGAGTCATATGCTCTACTGACTGAGCCAGCCAGGAGCCCCTGTCATAAATTTTTAATGTTTTCTTAAAACCTGAGCATAAGCTATATTAAAACATTTCATCCAAGAGATAATCTTAACCTGTTGAATTCACATCCCGGTTCATGAAAAAATCTTCATGGACTGTCTGCCAAGGAGGCGGCGCAGCCTCTCGTCATGCAGGTGCGGACACGGCAGCGCCTGCTGCGGCTGTCGGGCAGGGGCAGGATGCGCGACCACAGGACATTTCAGAAGCCGCTCTGTGTCCAGCTGGACGTGAGGAGGGTGTGCGGGGAGGCTGGGGGCGTCGTGGGAGGGGGCAGGCGGGCGCCGCCCTGGTTTCTGTGCCCCCGTTCGGGAGGCCGGCTGGGAACGAGGGCTGCAGAACCAAGAATGCGTGGGCTGGCTTCTCTGAAGAGAAGCATCGCTCGGTTTGAAGTGCTGAGGCAGAATTGTAGGAAGTAAAGTCCATAAATGCCTTCCAGGACTGTCGACCCCGGGCCACCTTCTGTGTCGCTGCCTGGCTGCTCCCACGGACGGTCAGGACCCTGGGTTTGCTTCAGCGGGTCCGCCGTGTCCGCAGGCTGCCTGCTGTCTGACGCTTCCGCTTCGTGCTCAGAGCTTTGCGAAGAACGCCCTTTGCCTTTCCAGTACTCGTGGCGTTTGGGACTCAGAATCGCACGGCAGGGAAGTCGCAGAGTTGGGATACCGGCCATTTACGCGTGCCGCTCACCGTGCGTTCTCGAAGCGTACGTGGTTTTGTGGCAACAGGGGAGTGCTCACTGCCCCCACTGTCGAGGCGAGCCCCCAGCCAGATCCAGACTGTCCCCCTGAGGCTCCACTTGGTGGCCGCAGGCTCTCCTGTCCCTTTACACGAAAGCTTAGCACGTGGTGCTCCTGTGTGTGGGCCCTGCCTGTGACAGAGAGCCCAACGGCGGCCTGCAGGCGGGCAGCATCGTCAGGCGCCACCGCGCCTCCGCCGCGTAGGAATGCGTTGTCACCAGGGTTGCCGACCATTGCACGTGGTTCTCAGTCATTGGTGTTTCTGCTCATATTTTTTTTCCCAGATGTTATTTATTTATTTGACCAAGAGAGCACAAGTAGGCAAAAGACAGGCAGAAAGAGAGGGGGAAGCAGTCTCCCCACTGAGCAGGGAGCCCGATGTGGGGCTCGATCCCAGGACCCTGAGATCATGACCCGAGCCGAAGGCAGACACGTCCCCGACTGAACAACACAGGTGCCCCATTCCTGCTCATATTGAAGAAAGATCGTGGCTTCATTGAAGACTCATAAAGATGAGAAAACGGGTCTGTTTCTGACCGAGCAGGAGGCAGGCAGCTTTTCCTGGGATTCTTACACTCCGAGTAAGGGCGAGAGAGGATGTTTCTTTCTTTCTACCTGCCTTGGCATATGGTAGGTATGGGGGCAGGGGGCAAGTAGGGTGTTGGGAGTGGGGATGGTGAGGAAGCATTTTAGATTTGTGTCTGCTGCTCATGCATCCTAAGTGGTTTAAGAAAATACACAAACTTTCCATCACTCCTTCTTTGATACACTGTCTATTAAAAAGGATAGGGGTCTCAGCAAAAAATTCAGCTGAATTGGCCAGAAGATTCAATTAGGTATTTCATTTCCTGTAGCTAACAAGACGCACACAGACACTGACCGTCCTTCATCATTAGGGAAGTGCCCGTGACCGTCACCGTGAGGTAGTGCTGCAGTCCTGTGAGAGAGCCTCCCATCCCCCACAACAAGGCTGCAAAAGGGGACAGTGGCCAGCTGCAGGCGGGCGGAGCAGCCAGAACTAGGTCTTGCTTTGCTGGTGGGGATGCAGAGGTTATAGCCACTTGGAAAAATAGTTTGGCAGTTTCTTGTAAACTTGAATATATACTTTTTATACAACCCAGCAGGCCCACACAGAGGCCTTTACCTGGGAGAAATGAAGGTTCATGTCTACACAGAGGCCTGGGTATGCTTGCTCACAGTGCTGTGTTCATAGTCATGGAGATGGAGGCCAGCTCGAAGGTCCGTTGGGTGGGACATGGGGAACAGTTGGGAGCGTTCTGCAGTGGGAGCGCGCTCGGCAACAGAGAGGCACTGACCGCGACACACAGGCGAGTGTCCTGAGCGTTGCGCCGCGGGCGGGCACAGAGCTCCGTACCGCTGTGGTTCCACCCTGAGAACGTTTGGATAAAGGCAAAACTGTGGGGACAGATCGGATTGGTGTTTGCGGGGGCCCAGGTGAGGGAGGAGAGGATGGAGTACAGACGGGCTGAGGGCGCCTCGTGGGTGATGGAAGTAGGCCGCGTCTTCCCTGTGATGGGGGTTACACGCCGCGCGTGTCGGTTACAACCCAGCGAACTCTGGTTTACTGGATGCAAGTTTTACCTCAATAAGCCGAACCTGAGAAAGGTAGATGACTGACGTATATACCCACGTAGGTATTAGACACACACAGGCACACACATTTATGCGCACACTGGAGCTCACTTTTTCTTCCTAATGGATTAAATTTTATTTTTCTGGGTTAGGTATCCTGGAAGTTTGTAGCACACTTTCTGAAAACACATGACCTTGGAGTCTTTGGTTGATGTTGTATTCCCGTTCACGACCTGAAGGCTTTATAATGTGGTTTGTTTTTGTGTGGCACAGTTCCAGGTTATAGGTGTCATAGAATTAGCACATATGTAAAAGATGTTTTAAAAGTTAAATTGTTTTAAGAGTCCATGTTCAAGCTATTGTAGCTGTGGAGAAAAATAGTTTTTACTAGCCTTAAAAATTAATAAAAAGTGTTTTTTGATTCATGACAAGCTTAATTACACAGTCTTTTGCTCTATCTTTATTCAGCTGTGGTTGTACGGTACAATTACATTTTAAACCACCAGACATAAGAATGTACACAGAAAGAGATACATGCTGGCGTCACCAACTCAAGACCTAGTTGTGACTGTGAATCAGTTTCTTCGCGGTACGTGAGGGGGCTGCTTGCTATTACTGTGTGATGCTTCGTGGTCTCCTGCAGAGCCGTGGGCTAGCATTCTGTCCTAGTAAACCCTTCTTAGCAAAGCCACAACAGTGGGCATGGAGGGGGATTTGAGTGGAACGTTGTGGAATTTCATTTAAAAATCAAAATTTGTTTGACTTCGGAAAATAGGAAGGCCATCCATTTAAATGGTGAGGTCTTTGTTATTTTATGATTGGAGGATGTTGCTGTGTGTGATTGTGATGGGACCCGGGACGCAGCGACAGCCCCATAAGAGGCGCTCCCTGAGCTGCCTCAGGTTTGCTGTGCACGGCTTGCATGGCCCTGGATCCTGGGGGCTGGCCTCACGGTCTCTGGTAACCCTGTACTTGGTCATCTCACGGGAAGTACGCACTCATCGCCTCCTTGACAGTCGTGTTTAGGAACAGAGGAGAGAGCAGGATGTTCTGCCCCCGTTTTTTAATGTCCGGCCTCCTCCCTGTGTCTTGCTGTGGGAATCTCTGCCTTAACTGGTGTTGAAGGCTTGGCCCGTGCTGGGATGTGACATTTCCAGCTGCTGTCAACCAGGTGGCGGTCCTGCTACAGCTGTCACCGTGCAGTCCGGCAGTGCATGCTTCCGTACGACACGGTGGAGGGTCACTGGCACGCTCGGTGTCTGATCACACTTGCAGTGGGACTCCCTGTTGGACTGAGAAGCTGTATTGCAGAGTAAAACGCCAGGGCACGGGAAACACGTACGAGTGTTCAGCCGTGCTTGTTTTCTTCTGTTTTTCCAAAGGGTACTTCCTGGGTCTTCTTGAACAAGATCCGCTGGAAGAGAGTAAAGTCGGTCCGGCTTTCCTGGAGGACCTGGGATCCTCAGTCGAACACAGGCGTCTTCAGTGTGTGCTGGCCCCGCTACTGCCTCTTCCCTTAACATCGGGCTGTACAGGGGCAGCCTCCAAGCTCTCTGCCCCCAGCTTTGCTAGTCTTCTGCTCCCTTTTGTTGTTGTTGTTGGTTTGGTTTGTTAAGTGAAATGTTTTCTTTCACAGAAAAGCTGTAAGGAGTGGCGTGGCCAGCTTCCAGACAGCCTTCGCCCACATTCCGCGGCTGTTAGCATTTGGGACGCTCGTCTGCACACCCCCCCCCGCCCCCCCGCCCCAGCTGCGGCTGCAGATGTGCCCGCAGAGCCCTCGGAGCCTAAGGTACATCTGGTACATCTTCATGCCCTTTACCCTTCGATACTTCAGGGAGGATTTACTAAGAACAAGCCTCTTCATATAACCAAAAATCATCAGTACAGTCATGAAATTGGCAAAATCTCACATTGTCGCGTTCTCTGGTGTACGTACCGGCCGTATTCACAGTTGCTCTGTTAATGATGGCGGTTTTCCTCCGTTTGGGGCCAGTCTAGACTCGCGTGTGGTCTTTCAGCCGGGATGTGTCTCTCAGCCTTTCTCTGTCATGGCATCGCCTGTTCTGGTGGGTTTGTAGGTCAGTCTTCTGGTTGGGCTCCTGTGGAGTTGCTCTTGCTAAAACTCAGATGATGCATTTTGGGGCCAGACCTTCGGAGAAGTGGTACTGTGCCTTTCTCAGGGCCCCGTGTTGTTTCCCGGATCCGTTCTGTCCGTCTCAGGATGGCACACGGCGTCGGCTTGTTCTGTGACACCGCTGCGGATTCTGCAACCCTGTTCATGACCTGCCGAGTCAGAAACTCAGAAACACACTCTTGAGGCTCTGCTTTTAACAAGCCCTAAAAATGATTTGGATGTGTGCTGACGTTTGAGGACTCTTGGTGTCGGGTGATCAGGTGGGGCCTCTGCTCCGCGGCCGCGCTCCACGGCAGCCGCCATCCTTTGGAATTGATGAAGAGCCTGTAGGGAGTATTTGAGGCTGTGTGGCCTTTCGGACTTCGAGACTGACCGTCTGGTCCCCACCGATGATTCTTGCTTGAAACAGCTATTGCTGGGTGGTCCGCAGCGGGGGTGCTGTCCCCTCTCCCCTGTCAGCTGGCGCGCTCCCGTAGAGCAGAGTTCCCCTCCTTTGGCCACTTACTCACCGTTCGCCCGCAGGTGCCTCACGGGTTCTTGCTTGGCCCAGTGGCTTGTAGTCCGTACCTGTCATTCATACCGATGCTGGAAGGCCTCCTGACGAGGCCTTCCCGGGGTCATCTCCTGTGTTGTTTGGACATGTCCCTGTTCTTTTCTGAGCATTTCCTTCCTTTTGGCACAGTAAGATACCCCCGGCATTTCTTGTGGTTTCTCTGCCCCGTCATGGAATCAGCTGTTTCTCCAAGGATCCCTGGTTCCTTTTGGTGGGAAATGGAGTTGAGAGGCCAAGATCTGAATGGTGAGTGTCTCCTTTGTCACCGGTGTCACTGCTCCCCGCGCCTTCTGTGTGTGTGCACACGGGCATGCGCATCTGTACTCCAGACGCAGACGTCTTACTGTGTTTTTAGGAGCCGGTGAGGTCTCTGATCAGTTGTACCGGCTTCTGGTTCCGACCTTTCTCCTTCCTTCTTCCTGCCTTTTCCGTCCCTCCCTCCTTCCTTCCTCCCCTCCCCTCCCCTTCCCTTCCTTTTTGCCCTCCCCTCCCCCACCCTCCCCTCCCCTTCCTTCTTGGGCCCCTGCAGCGGGGGTGGGGGGGCGTGTCACATGCATCTTTGTACCTTGGTGGTCCGTCAAATGTGAGAGTAGAATGTATTCTCGGGTTGGGGATTGATGCTGGGCTTCCCCTGGTTCTAGCATCCCTCCTCTAAATTTCATTTGGCCCCCAGCCCCCATTTCTTCTAAGACCTCATCCTAGTGAGACTTTCTGCCACTAAAGCTCGCCCTGGGTTGGGAAACGCGTTTAATCAGAGGCGCAACAGACTGGCAGATGTCCTGGGGCGACTCTGTTTTTTAGGGGCGAGCCTTCACCTCTTGTGTGTGCCTCTGTGCTTTCTGGGCTGTCCTGCCTATGCACGGTGTGACTATCTGCCAGGGATTTGGCCCGTGCATTTATATTCGGACTTGGAGCTAAGTGTTTTGCAGCCCTCTTATTTCCAAAATTTCCCCCTTAAATTGATACCCACCCGGCTGCGCCTGAAGATGGCACGCGTGAGGCCGCAGCCCTGGCCTCCCGGAGTTGGGGCTCCCAGTGTTGCTGGGCAGGAAAGTGACAGACACTCCTAGTTTGTACCAGATGCAGGGGCAGTTCTGACAGTAAATTCTTCTCAAGTGCTTGCCTGCCTTCGGTCATTTTCCCGTTCTTCAAATAGTTGTTTTTGGTGAATTTGGCTGACATTTATAATTATCTGTGGGAGGAATTGCTCCATCATTTTCATGTAACTATCGTGGAAGGCTTATGCGCCTTTTTGTCCTGTTATTTTTTTCCCCCTGAAATGTAGCTTTGTCTTTATTTTTATACCCAGTGTTTCATTATGGTGATTTTCAAACAAATGGCCAAGTTGCAAGAAGTCCCGGTTAACACCCGCGGACCCCCCCACCCCGGTGACGGGTTACTGTTCTCATGTCTCCCGCGGACGGCGGGTTATCCCTTCCTCCGTACCGCGGTCCGCCCCGCGTGTTTCAGCGCGTGTGTGGTGCCCGCAGCTCGTTCTTTACGGGCGTGTTTTGGTGTGGGGCTGCGGCGCCGGCTGCTCCGCCCACAGGCCCGCCTCCGAGCTGTGCTGGACGCGTCTGCCTTTAGCCGGAATGCGTCCTGAAACACGTAGACCGTTGTCATCCCCCTGAAGGTTCCTTCCTGCAGGTGCCGGCTCCTGCCGCCGCCCTCACCCTGAGCCCTGGCCACTGCTGTCCCCCACCCAGGTCAGTTGTGCCTGCCCGGGGGTTTCCCGTCAACAGAATCAGACCGTGTGCGAGCTGCGTGAGGCTAGGTTCGGCATAGCATTGCTGAGTTCATCCGTGTGGTGCATACCTGTCATTCGCTCCTTCTTAAATTACTATTATTACTTTTGAGAGGGGTTGGGGTGGGCGGCGGGGAGAGAGAATCTTGAGTAGGCTCCACGCCCAGCACGAGGCCCAGTGTGGGGTTCGATCTCATGACCAAAGCATCACGGCCTGCGCTGGTACGAGGAGTCGGGTGCTCGGCCGCCTGAGCCACCCGGGCTCCCCGTCGTTCCTTTTCATCGCAGAGCTGTAGTTCGTCGTGAGAGTCTCAGATCTTGCTTGTCCATTCTTTCTTGGTCAGCTCCTTCACTTTTGAAAGAAACTTTGGCTGGGTGTGCAGAATTCTAGGTTGCCGTTTTTTTTCTTTCTGCCTGCTAAACATACTGTTCCATCATCTTCTGGTCTCTGTGCACATTTCTGAAACTCATTTTCTACAACTTTATCTTCTTTGATGCTCTGCTTTGCAAATTTCAGCCTCTCAGCTTCCCAAAACTTGGAGTTTTCTCTCATCAAACCACCTGAGGCTCCTGTGCTCTTGGTTTCCCTTTCTGTGCCCTGGGCCATGGGTGCCCCCAGCTGGACAGAGAGGGGGTGATGGGGCTCACAGGCCTGCGCTGCTCACTGGCTCAAGATCTGAGAAAAGTAGTTTCATGGATTTTGACCATTTTTCTATTTGTTTAACATGGTGGGGGGCGGGGTGCGTTACTCCCTCACGTCTGAAGTGGATGTCCCTGTCAGTGCCTTTTTTTTTTTTTTTTAAAGATTTTATTTATTTGACAGACAGAGATCACCAGTAGACAGAGAGGCAGGCAGAGAGAGAGAGGAGGAAGCAGGCTCCCCGCTGAGCAGAGAGCCCGATGTGGGGCTCGATCCCAGGACCCTGAGATCATGACCTGAGCCGAAGGCAGAGGGTTTAACCCTCTGAGCCACCCAGGTGCCCCCTTAAGTCAGTGCTTTTTAATGGAAAACAGCTCTTATGCTCTATTTCTAAATATTGTGAAAAGCGTTATGACAGAAATTTACTTTGTTTTAATGTTAATTTAGCTACTGTTTTTATGGTCTAGAAAATCTCAAATGTATTTCCATTTTGACAGGGGAATCTGTATTTTGGCCCAACTTTCGTTTTAGGTATTTCGTTATTAAACTGGCTTAGGCTGATTGGTTTATTCTGCATTGTATTTAATGGAAAGTAGCGTTTCCTGCCTGGCTTGCCACATGCTGTACCATTTGTCATGAGTGTAACCATTAATCCCAACTCCAGGCAAAAGCCCGTTTGTTCCAGTCTCTTGCCCGCTCTGTTGGTGCTGTTAGTGGCTGAGCAGCGGGGACGGCCGGGCCTGCTCGTGCGCGAACACGGATAGGAGGAAGTGTGGGACAGGTCACTCCGTCAGTCGTGGCCGAGCTCCTGCAGTGACCCAGGCCCTGTACAGAGGACTGTTCATTTTTTCCCTCTGATCTTTCAGATGTTTGGATGGAGATTTGGAATTGGTTCTGGCTTTTCTTCTAGTTTTTTTTTTTATTTTATTTTTTTATTTATTTATTTATTTTTTTTTAAGATTTTATTTATTTATTTTACAGAGAGAAATCACAAGTAGATGGAGAGGCAGGCAGAGAGAGAGAGAGAGGGGGAAGCAGGCCCCCCGCTGAGCAGAGAGCCCGATGCGGGGCTCGATCCCAGGACCCTGAGATCATGACCTGAGCCGAAGGCAGCGGCTTAACCCACTGAGCCACCCAGGTGCCCCTCTTCTAGTTTTTGATACAAATTTTAGTAACTAAGTCTATCACTTTAAAAAAATACCTTTGTTAATTTGTGAAATTGAGGTTATCATTAAAAATTAATGCTAGAGGATGTCTTGGTGGCTCAGTTGTTGAAGCGATTGCCTTTGGTTCCGGTCATGATCCTGGACTCCTGGGGTCGAGTCCTGCTTCTGCTCCCTGCTCAGCGGGAGTCTGCTTCTCCCTCCTTCCCCTCTGATGTTCTCACTCGGTCTCTCTCTCAAATAAATAAACAAATCTTTATAAAAAAATTAATGCTTGAACGGTGACTTTGATAATTTTATTATGTAAATTTATGAAATGACATACCACAAAGCAAGTGTGTGTGTGCCGCATAGTTTTTACCTGCTGGTGATGGCTGCTTTGAAATAAAAGCCCAGGAGATGGTGGCGTTTGGGTGTGCATACGGCAGAAGCTCAGTGCAGCGCGGATTAGGACCTGCTCTAGAGTGAGGGACTGACTGATTTCTGGGCCCCATGGCTAGACTAGTACTTGAAACATAACAGGGAAGGATTTGGGCACCTGGAAATGACGGATTTGTTCTGGACTTGCCATGTTGGTGTTGTGTTCCTGTGGGGACTGTTGATCCTACGTCTATCATCTGTTGGTGGACCCAGAGCAGAGAAGACTTGGTCAGCCTTGGACTGAGCTGTACCTGCGAAAACATTAATCTCTCTTGTGTGTGCTTCGTTTTGTCATAAATCCTGATATAAATTTCTTGAATGAAAAATTTTGAATTAGTGAATATATAACATTTTAAAAATTAATAGCAATTTATTGGTTCTCTTTAATTTGACTTTTAATCTTAAATCTTTTTTTTTTTAAAAGATTTTATTTATTTGACAGACAGAGATCACAAGTAGGCGGGTGTGGGGGGGAGAAGCAGACTCCCCGCTGAGCAGAGAGCCCCATGTGGGGCTTGATCCCAGGACTGTGGGATCATGACCCGAGCCGAAGGCAGAGGCTTTAACACACTGAGCCACCCAGGTGCCCCAATCTTAAATCTTCAGGTTTATTAAAGATTAGGATATACTTTTACTTACTAGATAACGAAGGTCGTTTTCTGTTACGTTGTATACATCTGGAAGATTGTTCAGGTAGTGGAAGAAGATGTACCTCCCTTCTGGTTGCCCTTACCCCCACCTTTTCCCCCACCTTACTTTTATTTAAGTAGGAAGATGCGAGAGGGAAGGAAGGCAGTGTGTTTCACAAGTGGATTTTATCAAGAGGAGGAGGATGAAAGCCGGGTCAGATTTTGGCGTGGCCTTTACAGGGTGATCATGCCGCCTGATTTCGTATTAGGACCTCCTGTGGCTGCTGCCAGGAGTCAGCCCCGATGGTAGTGCAGATGTGTTTCTTTTGCTGCGGCTTGTGGCCGTGGTGACCTGTGCCTTCTGTCTGCAGCATGTGACTTTGTGTAAGGGGGTGGGGACGGGGGCCGTGATAGGTGCACAACAGGGAAGGAGTGTGCTGTGTTCTCCAAGACCTGTGAGCCCCAGGCTGGGCTCAGCTGAACCAGAAGACGTTAAGAATGAGTGTACACAGTGTAGTTCTCCACTGTGTAACAAGGTCGTGTTTACAGGGTGTGTGGACTGTGGCTTTGAGGTCACGTGTGAACAGCTGTCAATGTACAGTGTAAGTTTTGGGACTGGGAATGTGTAGATGTGTTTTACATTAAACCCTATAGGTAGTGATGCTCTTATTTTTGTGCTCTCTTATTCTTAATAGATTAATTTACACTTCTGTTGTTTACTTAAAGATAGTATTTGATTTCTGTAAAAAGCTTGGGAAATATGCATTAGAAAATCCCTGTACTTAGAGGTGGCTCTTAGGCAGGAATTCAAGGATACCAATGAGAGGAGTGCGCCTTAGGCATCTCTGAGTCTAGCCAGGCCTTATATGTACTTACAGCAAAAAACAAACGTACTCTCTCTCATAAATAATTTAAACGTGCTTTATGTAGACAAATTGCTTCGTAACTTTATTTTTAGCGTAATGAGTTGTGGAAATACTTAAAACCATAGCTGAACTAAATTATAGTTTCTCTAGGAAGTAAAAAAAAAAATGTAATAATGATTTTAAGAAGGAGATTTAAATACTTTTAACAAATTTTTGCAGTTCCTTGGTCCTTCTCCCCCCAGTCATTTAATGGGAAATAAAATAGATTTCTAAAAAAATATTCAAATTAGGTATATCTGTTTTTTAAGTAACTCCTATATTATAGGAGACCCACATTCCTCTCCGCTATAATTAGGTCATATTGTTCTCCTCTAGGATTAGATTCTGGATGTGCTTAGTCGTTGCTGTGAATTACCTTTCTATCTGTTTCTGATGTTTGCTTTTCTTGTTTTTAATGAACTGTCTTACTGTCTGTAAGATGTCTGGAAAGACTAGGGCACCTGGGTGGCTCAGTGGTTAGGCCGCTGCCTTCGGCTCAGGTCGTGATCTCAGGGTCCTGGGATCGAGCCCCGCATCGGGCTCTCTGCTCGGCGGGGAGCCTGCTTCCTCCTCTCTCTCTGCCTGCTTCTCTGCCTACTTGTGATCTCTCTCTGTCAAATAAATAAATAAAATCTTAAAAAAAAAAAAAAAAAAAGATGTCTGGAAAGACTGCATCCCGGAGAACAGTAGTCAATATTGTAACGGCTTTATTTAATGAACTGAAAGATGGTTTTTTCCCCTAAAATATTAGCTTTCTAAGAAGTTAAAAAAAAGTTCTCTAGGATACTTTCTAACTTAATGGATTGAAGGCTGCAGGTACAGGTAATCTTTTAGATTTCAAACTTTTGTGGGGCTTAAGTTGAAAATGTTATATCGTACTGCAGCTTATGAGTTTGTCTGCTTTTAAAATGTGTACACTAAAGGATATGTACCGTGGGAGTGGTAAGTTTTGAGTTCCTTTTTCACATTGGCTCTTGCAGGTGCGCACAGGCCTTAGAAGGAGTTTCAGTTTGGGAATTAGACTGTCCTTGAGGTAAGTCAAGTTCAGTCTTGTCTTTTTCTCAGGTCAGTTAAGGTCCCTGGAATGTGACAACAGAGGAGGAACGTGCCCACAGTTGCCTTCCAGGTGAGATGGGTGCCAGCCGGTCGCTCCTTCTGTCTTCGTTGGGCTGTCCTCCACAGTGGGGTTCCCCGCTCATTCTATAGTCTTACCTTTTAGCCAGTTGTGGACTTAGTGACTGCTTTGCGCGTTAGCTGCGAATGTTGATGTATCTGCACATGTTTTTCTCCCAGTGACCTCTTCAGGGGATTTGGATTTATAAAATTAAAATTCCCGCTGCGTCTTCTTGTGGTTTGCCCACAGTCGATTGTATTAGTTAAAAAAAGATTTGAATTGAGAAAGTTTTGGCCTACTCTTCAAGGATAAAAACATACTGGGAATTAAGATTACATAGATTGTCAGCACATTGAGAAAAACATATTTCCCTTTTGCTGGTTTCAGATAGTAGAGTGAATCTGAGAAAGAGCATCAGAAGCCAGTGTAGGACCGGGTCTTGGTTCTGGATCCCTCGTAGCCAGCCCAGTATGAGATAACCCTGTGTATGAGCAGGTGAGGGAACTTCCTTCTGGAAGGACTTGTCCAGTCAGTTGTTCCTGCAACCAGAGAGTCGCGGAGACATTGGAGCATGTGCGTTATTATACTAAGGGTCCTTCAGGGTAAAGGACGAGATGTGCACGCCCACTTCTGGGCCGGGGAGCCGTACCTCGGGTCAAGTGTGATCTCGATTCTGGATCCCTTCTCCAGGGGTTCATGTGAACGCTTTTTCCCAGTGTAGCCTGTGCTATAATGTGTGTAGTAGAGCAGCGTCCTAGAGCATTGCGTGGGTGGGAAATGTTGGCTTCTTTCTCCGTTCTGGTTCTTTCTGTTGTAGATGGCTTGCCTAACAGGTATACAGAAAGCGCTTATACATTGCTCAGGTTGTTCTGCCCTCCCCTTTTCTTTACAACTCTGGGTGCTGATTGGCTCTACACGTTACACAGACTCACCTCTGATTGTGTACTTAGGTTCCATGTGCCAACACCGTGTTTACAGTACTGCTTCTCTAACTCAGCTGGCTATCAGAACAATGAATGGTTGTGCTAGGTGTTTCTTTGGTTCTTTTAAAAAGCTTTTATTGTGGAAAATGTGAAATATACATAAAACTAGAATCAGATAATGAACCTTTTTCAGCCTTTACCGTGCCCTCACGTATTTAAAAGTAATTTAAAATCTTCCCTCTCAGGGCACCTGGGCGGCTAAATCATTTGAGTGTCCTCAGCTCAGGTCTTGATCTCAGGGTGGTGGGTTTGGGCCCTGTGTTAGGCTCCACGCTGGGTGTGGAGCCTACTTAGAGAGAGAGGGAAGGGGAGGGAGGGAATCTTTTCTCTAATAAAACTAGGTAATGTTTGATTTTCTAATTTCCCCATTTGTTTGAAGAGCCTTTAACCTGTAGGTTGGCGGATCGCTGACATTTCCCATTCCCTGCTTTGCACCGGTTCAATTTCATTTTTAAATAACAGCTTCTGTTGATGCTCTTTGAAAAAACTGTCATTTATCCTATAGACGTCACCACATTCTGAGTTCTGCTGATTGTATCATGTGATGTCGTTTAATTCATAAATTTCAGAACTGGCTGCTGGAAGCCCGACTCAGGGACGGTGACATTAGTCACTTGTTCAGATGGTGCTGTGATTCTTCCCCCTGGTGGCTTCCGTGGGCATTGAAGGTGGTGGCCTGGGTCCTTCCGTGGGAATCGCAGAAGCGGTGGCGACCGGACTCGGCCATGCCTTCCCTACTTGTTAGCTGGAGCTTTCTTGTTTGTTGGTTTACTGCTTGGGTATCCTGAAATGTATCCTGAAACGTAGCTCACACAGAAAATGTAGGATAAGTGCATAATTCTTAACATTTACTAGTTTCAGAATGCAAGTGGTGACTTAGGCAAGTGAGAGTTATTTTTGGCATCATAAGTGCACGGATATTAAGATGACCTGTATATATGTATGTTCACACACACGCATGCATATGATGTGTATGTGAATTTACCGCCATCATTCTCTTCGGTGGTTGCCCTTCGTGGGTATCTTCTGTGTCCTTTAGAAATGGCTCCAGTAATTTTTTTAGAGTTTCTTATTTGTGGGCACAATAACATAGTTCCAGGCTCAGTTTCTACCCTTCTTGCCACAGACCTGAAATCAGCCGTCTCTCTAGGGAGCCTTAATTCCTTTCAGTGGAAAATGGTGTTTTGGGCTCCAGTATGGATGCTTTGAGGGTACCTTGAGGGTTTCACTGCTTCCAGGCTTGGCTAGGGCATACACGTCGGAAGTGCACATTGTTTAGAAAGAGGAAAAAAATAAGTCATGAGTTTACCTCAATACTTCCAACTTAAATTTAAGATTAAAATGGGGCACCTGGGTGGCCCAGTCAGTTGGGTCATGGTCCTTCTGCTTGGGTCATGGTCCTGGGGTCCTGGGATTGGGCCCCACCTCGGGCTCCCTGCTGAAAGTCGGCTTCTCCCTCTCCCTCTGCTGCTACCCTGCTCGTGCTTGTTCTCTCTCTCAAACAAATACATCTAAAATTAAAAATAATTACAAGATTAAAATGGCTTATTACTGAAGAAGTTTTGGGGTGCAAAGCCGTTAAGCATCTGCCTTTGGCTCAGGTCATGATCCCAGGGTCCTGGGGTGGAGCCCCACATCGGGCTCCCTGCTCGGCGGGAAGCCTGTTCTCCCTCTGCCACTCCCCCTGCTTGTATTCCCTCTGTCGCTGTGTCTCTCTCTGTCAAATAATTACAGTCTTTAAAAGCAAATTAAAATAGTTTACTTCTTTATGTTTGTATCTCATTTCTCTTTTGCTTAGAATCTTGATTCTAATCTTTTTTTTTTTTTTTTAAAGATTTTATTTATTTATTTGACAGAGAGAGATCAGAAGTAGGCAGAGAGGCAGGCAGAGAGAGAGAGAGGAGGAAGCAGGCTCCCCGCTGAACAGAGAGCCCAATGCGGGACTCGATCCCAGGACCGTGAAATCATGACCTGAGCCGAAGGCAGCAGCTTAACCCACTGAAGCCACCCAGGCGCCCCTAGAATCTTGGTTCTTTTTTTTTTTT
>NC_081559.1:194920159-194925119 GCF_022355385.1 Mustela nigripes | reverse complement strand
TTTAAAGATTTTATTTATTTATTTGACAGAGAGAAATCACAAGTAGACTGAGAGGCAGGCAGAGAGAGAGAGAGGAGGAAGCAGGCTCCCCGCTGAACAGAGAGCCCAATGCGGGACTCGATCCCAGCACCGTGAAATCATGACCTGAGCCGAAGGCAGCAGCTTAACCCACTGAGCCACCCAGGCGCCCCTAGAATCTTGGTTCTTTTTTTTTTTTTTTTAAAGTTTTTTTTTTTTTTTTTAAAGATTTTATTTATTTATTTGACAGAGAGAAATCACAAGTAGACTGAGAGGCAGGCAGAGAGAGAGAGAGAGGGAAGCAGGCTCCCTGCCGAGCAGAGAGCCCGATGCGGGACTCTATCCAAGGACCCTGAGATCATGACCTGAGCCGAAGGCAGCGGCTTAACCCACTGAGCCACCCAGGCACCCTAGAATCTTGGTTCTTAACACAAGCACGTTTATGTCATTGCTTCCTCGTTCATGTGTGTGACACCTGTGTGTCATTTCAGAATCACAGTGCCAGTGTCACCACTGACAAGACCTCTCAATGCATTTGAACCTGCCTTCTCTGTTTCGTCTTGGTTTCATTTGTATTATCACTAAAAGCAGTGTTAGATTTCGTTACAGCGCTCGTATGCCGTGGGAGGTGTCACCGTGGGACAGACAGACATAGCTCCTCCCTGAGGTTACACCACCACTTTGAAAGTTAGGCTAATGGGTTTTATTTTTGCTTTTGAAGGTTAGGGAGCAGTGGGAACTGGCGGACACAGCTGACAGGAGGATCACCTCGTTCCCACACTTCAGACAGTAGTTTGGCAGCGCTCACTAACGTGGGGTGAGCGCACAAGCCTTGTGGTGCCATTCCAGGCACACACACAACAGAGATTGTGCACGTGCAAACGAGTGATCTGTAGTAGTCCCGGGGGGAGCTAGCCCCCCGCTCAGCAGCGGTAGAGCGGGCAGAGGATGGAGGTGCGCCCGCACGACGTGATGGCCAAGCGCCATGGCCCAGCACAGATGCTTCCCATAATGTGCTTTAAAAAAATGGCTAAGCCCCAAAGAGTACGTACTGTGTGATTTTCTTGTAAATTCAGAAACAAAAGGACATTTGGGAATGTCCACATTGTAACGTATACGTGTGTGTATTTCTCAGTGTAGCTCGCCTGGACCGCTGTGCTGAGTGCGGCCGCCTGCGTCCCCTGTGTGCTCACTTCTGGCCCCAGCCCTGCTCAGCGGCGTCATTTTTATAATAACGCCACTTGACAGTACACTGTAAAACCTAGTTACGTGTAATTGTAATCTGTCTCCCCTGATAGAATGTAAACTTGATGTGGGCAAAAGAATGATCCTAGAGCCAGTGGCAGCTGGTTGCCTTGTAGTAGTACTGGTAGATTGAAACCAAGTGGGGGCGCGGTGACACCGCAGAGATCAGCAGACGCCCGCTGGTCTGGCTTCTCTCACTCACTCCCTCAGACCCACTTGTCGAATACGTACCAGGGCATCCTGGCGTCTGTCTGTCTTCATACAGCCCTGAGGTCTTCATGGTGTCTGAACAGTGCCTGGCATGTGGAGGTGCTCACCAGATTCTCAGACGAATTTTATTACTGAAGAAGTTTTGAGGTGCAGATGGCAGAAACTTACACTAGCTAAAGTGGAAAAAGGGAATCTATCATTTTATGTGACTTGGAATGTATTTAACAAATAAGTTACGGGTTGGTATCTGGAAGTAGGTCTCTAGAAAGTCAACTAAGAAGAAGAAGTTCCCATAAATCCTAAAGGAACTGTAACTACTGTCAAAAATAAATGAGGAGGAGTCTAATAATTCTTGGATCTAGCCTTGCTTAAAATGACAAGAAATGAAAAATCAGCTTCTAGTCACCCCCCACCCCCCGCCCAAGCCCTGAGGCCGTTGGTAGTCACGTTCCTTCTCCCCAGCCCGCAGCAACCAGCCCCGCATCTCTTGGACTCACAGACTTGCCTGGTGTGCCCATGGCGTGTCAGTGGAATCCTACATCCCGTCTGTGGTCCTTCGTGGCCACAGCTCACTTCGGGTCCATCTGGTAGAAGGTGTCGGCGCCTTGCTTTTTATTGTGAGTGGTGTGCAGCCATGAACACCCGGCCCTTGCCCCTGCTTGTTAAGCCCATGGCTCTGGCCTCTGGCCGCAGCTGTATGTGCGCCGAGCCCCGGGGGCCCAGCCTCTGTCTTGTTCCCCAACTTGACAGATGCGTAGCAAAGGTGGAAGCAGCCACGGAAGCCCGGTCCGGGTTCCTGCTCTTGACCTTCTGGAGCTCTCACAGCCTCTCTCGTCCCCCTGCCCCAGCAGCTCCCTGGGGACAGTATTTCATGTGCTTTTCACCACTTTCTCCTGCCGGCTGTTGCGTCGTCTTGGATTCCGAAACCTCTCCTCTCCTTTTTCATTTTAGTGGTTAGAGATTGATTTCTTGAGCTAAAAGAAGGGGAAAGGAGGAATCTTGGAACACGTCAGCCAGTCGGGCCCCGGTGAGGTTCAGTGTGGCTTGTGGACTTGAGGTGTTGCTGCTGGCCGTCCGGCCCTTTGGGCTGGAGTAGGAAGGAAAGAACGTGTGTGATTTCTGCCACGTCATGGGACATGGGAATGTCTGTGATCACGCATTGATTTTGCTAATAGATTTTTAGGGCTTGCCTCCTTTATTTAAATTTAGACATTTATAAGTCAAGGAGATGGCTGGTCCAATGTAAAAAATTCATTGTAACTGTTTCAAGTAAGATAAGGCTCTGACAGTTGAGTTACTGTGGTTCTGGTCCTTGAAAAAGAAGCGTTAGATACCTTTAAAAATCGACTGATTGTATTTAACATGCTGTGGGCAGAAATGTTTCTAGTTTTACAAACCCCTTAGGTGATAAGGCCTGGGCGTGGGGAGACTTGGAGTTGAGGTAGAGGGAGCCGCTGGGAGAGAGTGAAATGTGGGGAGGAACCAGGATTTTGGTGAGGCATTGGTGGAGCCAGCGAAAAACCTCAGTAATCAAGATAAGTAATAGCTCGATGCAGTGTTTTTTCTTTCTTTTTGCACATGAATGCAAAAAAAAAAAATCTGTGCTGAACAAGCTACCAAAATTTCAAATAGAGATAAGGATCAGTGTCACTCATTTTTCCTTCACCTTGCGTGCTCATGTGTAGCATGCCCCTTACTCTGTCTTTATTTCTACTTGGAGTTTTGGCTTTTATTTTCCTTATTTCTTAAGGTGAAAACATAGACAACTGATGTTTTTATCTTTTGTTTGTAATTTTGTAAACGTCTGTGAGCGACCTGAGCACGTGCCAGGAAGCGCATATGAAATACCACAGTCTACATACTCTTCTATACCTTTTTTATTATTTAAAATATGTATCTTTGGGTGCCTGGTGGCTCAGTCAGTCGAGTGTCTGACTCTGGATTTTGGCTTGGGTCGTGATCTCAGGGTGGTGAGACTGAGCCCTATGTAGGGCTCTGCTCTGGGCAAGGAGCCCGTGTGGGATTGTCTCTCTCGCTGCCCCCCAGCTCCAGCTTGCATGCACTCTCGCTCTCTCAAAACAATCATAGTATATATCTTGAGAATCTTGCATTTAGGGCTGGGAGTTGCAGTTTTCTTTTCTACTATGTGGACTTTTTTCATCGAAGAGTGTTTTCCAGTACCAATGAGACATTTTCACCAAATACCTTTTTCCAAACTTTATTGACTCATTTCTCTTCTGCTGACACATAGGCCGTTCCTAGTTTTTCAGTTTTGTAAATAAACCCGTGACTCATTTAAGCCTCATACTGCCTTAGACCTTACAGGGGGTTACTGGAGGTTTCTTACACAGTCTGCGGGTGCTGTGACCGACATGCTTGTCTTCTGGTGGGCTCTGAACTCCGCAGGGGCCAGGACTGGGCCCGTGGTGTTTTCAGACCCCTGGTGCGAAATTCACCGCACTGCCAGGGAAGATGCAGACGACACGCTGGCTTACGGCACTCTCACAGCCCTTCCCGCTTATAATTCTTGGTTCTCATTACAACTGTTCTTGACTTTGTTTGACTGATGAGAAAACCAACAGAGGAGATTTTTTAATAAGTGCCCAGAGTCTTCTGGCTAGTATGTTGCCACGTGGGGATTCAGGGAGTACTTAGCAGTAGGCTGAGTGGACAACATCGGACTTTTCGGTTGAAGGTAATGGGAAGATGAGTCAGTTTGAGCTTGAACTTGATTTTACAAAGTCTGATCTTAACCGTGAGCCTCAGCTCCCTTTTTCTTGAAAGTAGTGTTGTTAACCTTAAAAATAAAACTGCCACTCATTTTACCAGCGAAAATGGGTTTATTCCTGACATTTCAAGGCTTTCCCCCTCATCTACAAAAGTAGACATAATTATATCTGCCACGTTTTGTAAAATACACAAGAGACACTCCCTTCTTTAAAAAACATTTTTTTGTGGTAAACAAAAAACACGTAGCATAATTTATCATCTTAACCATTTTTAAGTACTGTTTGGTGGTCGGACGTATATTCACGTTGTTGGGAACCAGATGTCAACACTGTTTGTCTTGCACATCTGAAGCTCCGTCCCCTTTGTTTTCTGACGTGATGGCACCTTGGGTCACAACATTTTATGTTCCCACCCATGGTGCACAAGGGTTCCAGCTTCTCCATGTCCTGGCCAACACTTGCTATTTCCCACTTCCCATTTAAAGAAAAATATAGTAATCATCCTGATAGGTGTGAGGTTAGTTTTAACTTTTTTTTTAATATTTTTTTTATTTATTTGACAGACAGAGATCACAAGTAGGCAGAGGCAGGCAGAGAGAGAGGAGGAAGCAGGCTCCCCGCTGAGCAGAGAGCCTGATGCGGGGCTCGATCCCAGGACCCTAGGATCATGACCTGAGCTGAAGGCAGAGGCTTTAACCCACTGAGCCACCCAGGCGCCCAAACTTATTTTATTTTATTTTATTTTATTTTTTTTTTTT
>NC_081559.1:194895634-194920059 GCF_022355385.1 Mustela nigripes | reverse complement strand
TATTTGACAGACAGAGATCACAAGTAGGCAGAGGCAGGCAGAGAGATAGGAGGAAGCAGGCTCCCCGCTGAGCAGAGAGCCTGATGCGGGGCTCGATCCCAGGACCCTAGGATCATGACCTGAGCTGAAGGCAGAGGCTTTAACCCACTGAGCCACCCAGGCGCCCAAACTTATTTTATTTTATTTTATTTTATTTTTTTTTTTTGAGAGAGAGAGTAAGAGAGAGGGAGAGCATGAGAGGGGAGAAGGTCAGAGGGAGAAGCAGACTCCACATGGAGCTGGGAGCCCGATGCGGGACTCGATCCCGGGACTCTAGAATCGTGACCTGAGCCGAGGGCAGTGGCCTAACCACTGAGCCACTCAGGCACTCCAGTTTTAACATTTTTTAATGATAAAAAGTTTTAGGGAGAATTGGAAAAATGACTCTAAATTTCTTGCTAAGTGGGAAGAGTATCTGTTGATACCAGAGCGAGGAAACCAAAAACATGGAGGAGGGCCTTTGACCAGAAAACTCACCGCTATGTATCTGTGTTCGAGAAGAGGAACCACCTCCTTCGGGGCTATCCTTAGGAGACGGCTGGGGGAGGACCGGACGCCAACGATGCTCCTGATCCTTCCTGAAAATGGGCAGCGTAGGTGGGAGACGGGTCCCGCTCGCCTGCAGGGCCCCTGCCACCCACGGGCCTTCCTGTGTGGCTGTGTGGGTGTTCCCGCATACCCGACTGCCCACGAGCCACCGAGGTTTTCTCTGTCGCAGTCCTCACAGGGCACCCGGCTGTGTGCTCGGTCAGGCGAGTGGTCACACTGTGGGTGGAACGCGCTGACCGGGTCAAGTCAGCTGTGGCGACAAAGTGGTGCTGTGAGTCGGCTGCGTATGTGCAGGCCGCTAGAGCAGAAGCTACAGAGTTTATTTGGTGGTGGCAACGCTCAGGTAAAGCGTGACTTGACTGTCTTTTAGTGTGTGTTATTTGGTCAGTATTAGCTAGGAGCACCCCTCTGTTTTATGACACTTGCAGTTAGGTTGACAGTTTTGGCAAGTTTCTGGAGCTGTTCTGTGTTGTCAGGCCTCTGCTAGTATATTTGAAAAACTCAAGTGGCATCTTCTTTGAGGTCTCAGGGGCCTTTTTTTTCTTTTTAATTTGGTGGCAAGTAACCTCCCAACAGTGTCTAAACCTAGAATTTAGCTTTCATCTCCTCTGTGGCAAAACACACGGGAGGTGGCTGTTCGTGTCTGGGAAAATACTCTAGTTGGGTATTGTCGAAATTGATAATGACTTCAGAATTTTCTGCCTCTCCAGAGCTGCGCTTTCCCTTCTCTCCGACACGCCTTGCGTTGCTTCATTCATTGCTGTGCTTGTTTCCTGGTGCTGGTGCATCTCCCCAGTCCCAGCCTCGTGTCCAGCATGTCCCGCGGTGGCCTGATCTGCAGCCGGGGGCGGGATTGCAGACTGCGCAGGACTGTCACGGGAGCCGCCGGATTGGGTGAATGGGAGTGTTGTGTGGGGATGAGAGCGGCCTGTCGTCTCCTATTCCTGCTGTGATTCACTCATCCTTTATGCGCCAAGTGAGGCCTGTTCCCTGCTTCTCTGGAAGCCTTTGCAGCCTCCAGAGGTAGTGTCATTACAGGTGGTGGCTTGAGTTTGTGCCCTGACAGGTGTCCCTGTGCTGGTGCCAGCTCTTCCAGTGACCACTTAGCTGTGGCATCAGACATGCTGCTTCATTTCCTGTTTCCTCGGTATGTCCGCGTGTCCGTGTGGCTCGTGAACTTGCTGGTTGTTGGTGAATTCCTGCAGCAGGGGAGTGTATGACGTCCCGCCCCGCCCTGCCCTGCCCCGCAGGAGGTCTGTGGCCTCAGACAGGTCACTCTGCGCCCTGCGCTTCTGTTCATCATCTCTCACACGGTTGGGGGTGGTGGTGGTGGTGGTAGAGGCCCCCTCACGGAGCTGGTTGTTAATACCCGAGTCCCTGTGCTTGAAGTATTTAGGATAGGGCCTGGCGCGGCGTGAGCCTGGCCTGCAGCGGCATCCACGTTGTGTCAGTGGCACTGTGTTTTTGGTGTTGTTTATGCTGCCGTTCGCCACTTGATGACAGGCGCGGAGTCACCGCTCACGTTAGGTATTGCCGTTGTCCTCGTACGGGTGACGGACTGAGGTTCAGGATGGTGAAATGAGTCTTACCTTGTCTCACAGAGCTGGGGTCCTTTGTGTCTTTCAGTGAAATGTAGTGCCTCCCTCAGCTTCCCCAGAGTTCCTTCTGCGCGAGAGGAGGGAGAGCGTACGGCGGTTGTTGGAAGCTGCAAGGGCTGCGAGTAATACCGTCACCTTTTGGAGTATGTTGTATTTCGAGACCTGTTATCGCTGTGTCTTCAGAACGTGATTATATCCTTCCTCACGACTAAACTTCTTTAGTCCTTAACAAGTCTTAATTTTTGTTGATAGATTAAATTTTCAGAAAAGTTATTTCTGTCTTGTGGTGGAAATAGTGAGGCACAATGACAAAGAAGTGATAATTCTGTGAGTCTTACAGAATTAAGTTCAGGATGTGATGCCCGGCTTTGGAAGTGAGGGCGTGTTGTGGTGGTCAGCTGCTAGTCGGAGCTTTCGTGGTGTAATGGTGTTGATTTTACTTGAATCTATAACTCTTGATTAATGCAAACATAGAAGAAAGGTAAATTTTGAATTCTGTATATATAATATGAATTACAGTTTTCTCTCACATTCCTCCCATTAGCTGACTTGAAAGCATTTACTGGGGCTTTGCTCTTCCAAGAAGTACTGCCCTCAAGTCTTAGTAAAGCCAACAAATAAAACCGTGTAACTACATGAGAAACATGAGAGTCAGATATGGCTTTGGTGACATTTATAAACAGCTTCTTTTTTCTTTTTTTAAAGATCTTATTTATTCCTTTGAGAGAGAGAGAGAGCAAGCACGGGGTGGAGGGGGCAGAGGGAGAGGAAGAAACAGGATCCCTGCTGAGGAGTGAGCCCCACCTGGGGCTCGATTCCAGGACCCTGGGATCATGACCTGAGCTGAGGGCAGAGGCTTAAAACCCACTGGGCCACCCAGGTGCTCCTCCCCCCCTTTAAGATTTTATTTACTTGAGAGAGAGAGAAGCAACTTTTCTTCTGAATAGTTCTTCCAGGGACTTTCTCACCTAAGGCCGGTCTCTGTAGGGGAGCTGTGTTGGGCAGAACTGCACACATACGGAGGGTCCTGGAGTTCCCTTTTCTGCTTCCTGATCTGGCGCATCACCTTGTTTGCTGGATTTCTGTCTCATCTCACACAGCATTGTCACTTACGTTGTATGGAAGTTGGCCGCGGAAATTCTCCCGGGAGTAGCAGACCGCTGCAGTCCGGGATGTGTTTCTGACGGGGGATGGGGAGAGGTGGTCCACGTGGTTTCCTGGATTCTGGGTCAGTTTCTCTACTTACTCACTCACTCAGTGCGTACTCACGAAGCCCCTGAGCTGCGAGCGGCCTCGCAGGTGGAGCGGTGCCGGCGTCGAGGCAGGCCACGCCGGTGCTGAGCTTCGTGCACGTCCTGACACCAAGAGCATCTAGGTGCCTCGCTGTGGCCACGGCCTCTAAAAGAGAAGAGAGACTCCCCCTGCCATCTCCTTGTTACCTGGAGGTGACAGATGTGCACAGTGTGGCCCGTGCCTCTTACTGACCACCTCAGTAATAAGGCCCAGAAGGCCGTATGTGCAGAACACACCAGATTCTTTCCTGACATGGAGACTGGGGTGTAGTGGGGGCGTCAGACAAACTTCTTAAGGAACGACGGCCTTTCGTCCGCCTGTGGAGTGTCCTGCTGAGAGCGCGTCGCAGGACTGCCCCCCGGTCTCCCTCACGGCACGCTAGCCTTTCCTCCTCTCCCCGGGACGTCACTGGATCGGGGGTCTAAGAGCGTAATCAGGCTTTCCTGTTGAATGGGAAGAAAGCAGGAGTGATGTCGTCACTGAGGGACTCGTCCTTGTGTTGTGGCTCAGCCCTCTGGCCACAGGCCGGGCCCCACCGCCTGCGCGCGCTCTCCTCTTTGCTGCCTACGTGGTCGCGCTCCTGTCGCGCCGCTCTTCTCTGGGGGCGCCCGGCCGCGCAGCAGCTTCCCCTCCGGGCCGAGCCCCGTCCTCTTCTCCGCTCTTCAGGCCGCTGCTTCTGGCTGGGCTCTGCTAGGCAGCCTGGAGGGGTCTTTGCTCCTTGGATCCCGTCATCTTTTGTACCCTCAGGCCTTGGCACAGGAGGGGCTGCTGTTTGGACACGGACATGAATGTAGATCAGCTTGGCGGGCAGGCAGGTGGGTGAGGAAGCGGCCGTCGTGTTGTCCACCCCCCGCCCCCGTCACTCTGCAGCCAGAGACTTGGGGTCTCTCCCTCACCTGCAGCGCTCCCACATCTGTGCTCTTGTCCCCTCCTCTCCTGCTGTGGGGGCCCCCGCCTCCACCGCCACTTCCTGGCTCCGGCCCCTCTCCCTGCTGTGCAGGTGGCGCGGTGGCACTCCGTCGCTCTGGCTCAGAAGCCCGTTCCGGGTGTGCGCACATGAAGACCTCTGGCTTCTGGGGCGACGCGTGGGCTCGGCGGAGCTGGGTCTCTTCCAGGCTGTTTGACTCCCTCTTTAACTCATCTTTCAAAGCTGTGACGGCACTGATTTTGCTTAGAAGATGTAAAAATTGGGTGAGTAAAATACTGTTGGCAACTAGTAAAGGTAGCTTCTATGTTGTAACTCGAGCCCTTAGTTCCAAGAGAGACTGGGGGTTCGCTTGTGCTGTTGCTGTGTCTGTGGCTTGGTGGTTCAGGTTAAACCCCAGGCCGTTCCCAGGGGCCTGGGCCGGATAGCAGACTTAATCATGGAGTGTGCTTGGCCTCCTCCTGTGAGGAGAGCAGGCCTTCGTGTCCCTAGTGTCCTCGGCAATGGTGATCTGTCTGCTTGTTTCTTCTGGTTCTTTCCTAGCTCACTCACTTGTGTTTTTTTGGGGCCCCTCTGCTTCCCAGTGTCGCCTGGGGTCAGAGTTCACGCTGGTGAATGGTATGTTTTCACTGGGGGCATCTCAGTTATTTGAGCTCCGACTGCTCTTAGGAGGCTGAATGTAAGGCCTGGAGACAAAGCCGTCATCGAGAGTAGTGTGTCAGAACTGAAACTAGCCGTCCTGGGCGTCACTGGACACAGATAGGCCTCTTGTTCCCCTAGCCTTTTTCAGCGCTTGTTTTCACAAGTTCGTGAATTCGTAAAGTCTTAGTCGTGTTTACAGTTAAGTAGAGGACTCGGTTTTTTCTTCGTTAACGGGATTTGCTACAAACAGAATTACCCACGTAATGGAAGAGCTGAACCGTGTGTCTTGCATGTGCATCGTGTGTGCTCTGACAACAGGCTGTCTTACTGCCAGAGTGTGTTGTGTTTAATGAACTACATTTCAGAGATGCCCGAGACTGCCTCTCAGTTTGAGTGGAAAAAGTGTGAGTATAAGTAGCTTTACATTTTTTGAACAAAGTTACTAGTACAGATTATTCGAGTTTTTTCTGCCCTCTTTTTTTAGGAGCATGAGTGTAGTACTCACTCATGTTCTGAAATGAAGGAATCAGGTATTTTGGATTCCTTGGTATTTTCTTAGCTAGTTTTAAAAGAATCTTGTAACTTCAAATTCTTGTTTTTACCTGTTTTCTTAAGAACCTTTATAAATTTGCAAACTTACTTTGAAACTATCAATCTGAAAATATCTTTACCTTGGAAATATCTGGGTTCCTATAGACATAGTTTTTACAGATTTGTTTTTAATGTTGATCAAGATTCCCCCCCCCAGTATTACTCATTTTTCATCAGGGCAATTATCATAAGTCTTAAGGTCAGAATTAAGCTGGTGAAAGGCCAGAGGCATGACTGCAAAACAGGAATTGTTGGAGGAGCCGTCTACAAACGCGATCTGGGGCAGACCTGATTTGCAGCTTACTCAGTTTCAGAATGGCCTGTTGGGTTTGGGAGCAGAGGTCTGCCAGCCGAGTGGAGCGGCCTGGTGGATTAGCATATTAATCAGCTGCTGCCTATTGGCCTTCTTTTTCTCCTCCCTCCCTCCCTCTCCCCTTCCCTGAATGAATCTAGGAGCACAGGCCCTTGGGGTCACATTACTAGCTGGTTTCATTCTGCTCCGGAGCTCAATCTAGCCAGGATGGTCTGTGTTTCAGATTGCGGAAGCAGGAGAAGATTCTGTAACTGAGAGGCATTCTTCAAGCTGCTGGAAAATATTACAGAAGGAGCACCTCCCAAATTTTGCTTCAAGCTCTGAGAAAAGGAGCACACAGGGGAAACTTAGTGTGGCTGTGGATCGAAGCGAAGGCTGTGGGAGCGGTGAACGGGGACTTGGTGCGCGGACGCCTGGTCTGATCTTGAGAGGCCCGAGTTTATGTGGCTGGAACTGGCGGGCCGAGTGGCCCTGAGACCAGCAGGTGCCGTCTGTATGGAGAAGAGCGGCTGTAGTCCATTCCCAGTTTGTTGGGCTAAAGGTATACGTAACTTAAAAATCTCTTTGGTTTAAATTTTATTCAGATTCATGCTTTTGTACTAAAAAGGTGGATAAGAGTTTTTCAGACTTTATTTCAAATAGATTTATAATTAAATTTAAGGAAAAATGGAAATTGATGTGGTATAGGTTTACAGCTCTTGGCATAAAACCAACTAGGTAGCTTTTAGAAAAGTAAATAAGAGTACTTTCATGGAACCGCATTTTCAGTAAGTTATCTTTTCTGTGTCTCTGATAGTTTTATTTTGTGTGTTTTTAATTAAGGCACCCATATCCGTTCTGTGATGTGGAAGTTCTTAAAGACTAAAGAGACTGGTTTGAGCTTAAATAGGACTGGTGGGGAAAAGAGGGGTGCGATCTTCTTTCACTCAAAGATTGGTTTTCTGTACTCGCGGTAAAGATTGTGTATTTAATTTGAAACTCCATGTTATTTAAGGTGGGTTTATCACTAAGGGTCAGTAATACTGTGAATAAGTATTTTCCAATTTAATGCTGTTAGGGTTTTTATTTGTATAAAAATATAAATAATGAAATACAGTGTTTTCGTTGTAACATTCAAGACAGTATTTGGGAAGCATGTTTAGAAGTTAGAAATGCTGTGTAACCCGTGTATGAATAAGACCAGATATTTTATCTGCTTAAAATACTAGTGAATGTTACCCCTGGGGGATGAAGTCCATAATAAAGAATTAAATACAAAATTTTTTTTTTAAAAGATTTTATTTATTTATTTGACAGACAGAGATCACAAGTAGGCAGAGAGGCAGGCAGAGAGAGGAAGGGAAGCAGACTCCCCGCTGAGCAAGGAGCCAGATGCGGGGCTGGATCCCGGGACCCTGGGATCATGACCTGAGCTGAAGGCAGAGGCTTAACCCACTGAGCCACCCAGGCGCCCCCAGCTTAAAACTCCAGGACGTGGAGGTGCTTGCACCCGACCACAGTTTCACTGTTAGATTGCTTCTCGCTTCCCAGCCTGTCGGCATCATCTAGCCACTCTCATCTAGGCTTTTAAACATTTCTCCTTCCTTCCCTTCCTTCCTTTCTTTTTAGGTAATCTCTGCATCCAGCGTGGGGCCCAGACTCACAACTCTGAGATTAAGAAAGTCGCGGACCAAGCCAGTGCCCCTTTTAGACATTTCTAAAGCCTGAGGTGTTAGCACTCTTTCAGCAGAATGCTATCTGAACAAAGCACCTGTCTCTTTACCACCTAACTAGGCATAAATTAAAGATTTCGCTGAGTTAAGTTCACACCATTGAGTTTTAAAGGATGTTGGGTATGGGAACTGTAACAGAGCTGAGAGCATGCGGACCGCAGTGTCACTGAGCGTGACCAATAACGAACGCCCCGGGGCAGAGCGTTCTCTGCTGTACTTGTGGAAGGTTTCGGTCTCTCCCGGACTTGTTGGGACCCATATGCACAGTGCCACCTCCGTGGTGTGACAGCCCTCTGTCAGCACTGATCCTTGCCAATAAGGCTCTGATTCCACTAAGTCTGGCCTAGACTCAATATATGAATCGAGTTGCAGAGGGGTATTAAAATAACCGACTGCTGGGTTTTTAAGAAATTCAGGGTGACTCTAGAAATATGGGCATCAGAGGACACGAGACTGAGGTGTTTGCTCGTCCCAAAGCAACTGATGGAGGCAGCTTGTTTTCCCATTACGTTTGCTGACTGGCAGAACGAGTGAGTAGAGACCTTTTAACTGGGATGCCATTTTGATAGCGGTCAGGGTTAGGAAGGAGAGCAGAACCGCACGCGCGGAAGAGGGGGGGCGGTAGGGACAGCATCAGGCTTAGAATCATTGCGTTCGTAGGGCTGGAGCAGGCCGTCCCCTCTGATAAGTGGTCTTGCTTCTGGATGTGCAAGAGGAGGTTTCTGATGACATAAGGAGCCTGTCACCCTGTCCCCCTCCCAGGGCTGAGTACACCGCCTCCCCCGGGGGCACCCAGTGTGCCAGCTTCTCAGCACACTTCTCTACCAGGCCAGGAAGGCAGGAAGCCCTAGGTTCTATTCTGGTCAGTTTTTGCTGTGTGATAAAGGCAAAGATGTTGGTGTGTAGAAATGGCTAAAATGGTTATTTTCAAGTTTAAAAGTTACCACTTTTAGATAAAGACAAAATAAAATGCTCAAGTGCAAAGACTGTAAATCTCTCTTTTCAGTTAGATATTCGAAACCTCACATTTGATTTTATCAGTCACATTAACCTCAAAAACTGCAGTGTCCCAATTTAAGAAGACACAAAATACTTAGTAGAACAGGCTAAAAATAATGGAACAGAGCTATATTTGTATACTTTGAACTGAAACCTTCACGGTATCCTAAGACAATCTGTGGCTGTCTCTGTGATACAGTTCAGTGGACCTCTATGATAAAGGAAACCGCGTTAGGTCACTTCACAGAATACAGTGTTTTCACATACTTAATCCGACTTTGTTGTAACATGTGTTCAACTATATCGTGACTTCCTAGGCTTAGCGGTGGCTTTAATCCCGAGCATCGAGGTAAAGCTAGATGTTGCGGTGCAGTGTTTGGTCTCAAGGTCACCGAATGCAGAAAGCCCTGCTCGGAAGGTCCGTTGGTGACCTGAGCATGTGCCATGTCTGCTTCGCGCTCAGATGCTGGGAGGGCTGCGCTCATTAGGGCTAAGTGTGCGGTCAGGGTTTTTTCTGGATCTTTCAGTAGCGGATAGAGATGGAGTATACCACTCACCGTTCACTTGTGTGCTGGGTCATGCTTTTTCTGCATCGGTATTTTTAACTCCCGCTCGCGCTGCCTGCGTCCGGGTGGTTCTGTGCGCGGCCCGTCTTCACCGCGGAGCTCAGCCGCCTCCTGGCCTCTACGTTTGTATGTTTCCGAAACGCCCCACGCTCATCGGCCAGCGAGCAGTCTCGTAACCGGTGCCCCTGAAATCTGTCCCTCCCCAGATCCTCCTTGTCTTAGTAAACATGCCGGGTCTCCGCCCCCTCACTCGCTCCGGCCACAGACCCGGGATGCCTCTCGGACACTTTCTGCCTCGTGGAATGGGCCCGTCTTCGTGCCCTTACAGTTGGGTCTTCAGAACAAGTCTGCAGCTCCTCGCCCTCCCGGCCACATCCACTCTGCACCGTGCGACCTTCGTCCCCCTCCGGGCTGTGGGAGTCGCTTCCTGTCGGAGCTCCCCGCTTCCACCTTTTCGTCCTTCGCGAAGCTGCCCGAGTGCGTTTACAAAAGCAAGAAGGCCGCGCTATCTCCTTTCCGCCCCGGTGGCTCTTACTGGATAAAACTGTAGACCCTTAGCGTGGCCTGCCAGGCCTCCCCCGACGTGACTGCTCCCAGCGTCTCGGGCTTCGGGCCGGTGGCCTCTGGCTCATCACTCGTGTGGCCGTTCTGACTTGGGAGCACCTCAGACAGCCACGCTCTTCTCGGTCAGGCCGTCTATACCTGAGCTTGCCCCTTCCTTGCCTGCGTGGCCTGCTCCTCCTGGCCTCTCCGGTCTGAGCCTGACTGACCTCTCAGCCGTGTCAGCGAGGACCGCGTGCGCCCTGGCGTCCGCCCTGATCTCCCCGAGCCTCGTCTCCTGGCCTTGCGCAGCACTTAGCTGGGAAGACTGTGCCCCGTCGTTCTTGCTCGCGTTCTGTCTTCTTGGCTAAGGAGTGAATCAGCGCGGTCAGGGGTGGGCAGGCGCTCTCCTCCTGGGCAGGGTGTCGGCACGAATGAATATTACCCTAACGAATGAATGCATTATGGCTTAGCTGATCCACATGCCTCAGGAACGGTGGGGTGAGAGCCGCAGCTCGGTGCCGAGTGTCTTCCTATAGCCACACACACGCCGCATCCCAGCTCTCTCAACAGATGGGCCTCGGTTGGGCTGCCAGAGCCTGTTCGGCTTCCCTGGGATGGTCTCCGTGGGCCTCTGCTGCTCCTCTGGGACTTGGCCATCCGGTCTGACAGCTTGAGGTGCTAATGGACTCGTGGGGAAGATGTTCAAAATACATCTCTATGTAAGTGTGTGCATTTATTTTATAGCTTATGTATGTAAATAATCCAGACATCTATACCTTTACGGTGAAAGGTGTCAAATGCTTTCCAGAAGAGTGACCGAGTTTTCTGAGTGCCCAGCACGAAGGAGCGACTCGTGGGCCCAGCACACAGTAGGCCCACAGTAAGAACGAGTGCTGCACTGAGGTCCGGCCTGTCCCCGGCTTGCCCCGGTGCCAGCTGTGTTAGAGAGAGACTGCGTCCTCTCCACTGGCCGCCCCTCGGCTCCACCTCCGTTACAGCCACAGCACTGCCCGGGGAGCCTCTCCAGGCGCCCTAACGCTTCTGCTGCTCCTTCTGCTTGCAACAGTCATTCTTTTTAAAGGCGGAACTTTCAGGATTCTGCCCTAGGGCATGGCCCTGTGTGGTGTACGTGTGTGTGTCTGTGTGTCTGTCTCACTGTCTCTCTCATCTGGACAGGGCTGGGCTGTGGCATCTTTGTGCGGCAGCTCTGCACACATGGGCACAGCCAGTAACTTGCTCTTCTTTCTCCGCTTGTCTTACGCTCCTTGGTGTTCTCAGCTCCTTGTGGGCCCAGTTCAGATGTTACTGCTTTTCCAATCCATGTGGTCTGACGTGTTATCAGCACTCAGTGATTGTTGAAATCTGGGGCATTTTTCTAAAGGAGGTGCTGAGTCATGCCAGCGGAGACGGTGGGGAGGCCTTCCGTGCATCGGAGTTCTGGGGGCAAAGGCACTGAGCAATGAGCTTGTTTGTGGAGCGTCCAGGGAGACCTGGGCGTTCCTGCTGAGGACAGCTGCAGCCTGCGTTCAGGTCTGTGGAGAGCCGTCAGCAGGAAGTTGTCTCTGAGGGGTGAGGACGGGGCTCTTGTGAGCCTTTCCCTGCCCCTGAAGATCGTGCTCCCCAGGTGTGGTTCCAGCCTTTCTGTCTTATCCCGGCTCACTGACTTGGCAGTGTTCTCTGCTTCCCTGGGGGGACCCCCCCGCTCGGCTTTGCACACCTTGTCTGCCCGTGTCCCCACTTCTGGTCACCAGTGCCTCTGTCTGGGGGCGCCCTGGAAACCACCAAGCCACTGTAGCTTAGATTCCTCAGATGTGCTCCTTGGTTAAACCGGGTTGTTGGTAAGCCTCATGAAGTGTGTTTGGACCCCCAGTGCATCGTGGTCTACAGAATAGGTGAGTTCAGGACATATCGGCCTTTCTGGTGCTGCAGAGTTCGGGCGGGGGGAGCTGAGCACACGGTGAGGCGTGAGGAGCGGCGGTAGGCAGTGCTCCGGCAGAGACCAGGAGCGGCCCGGCCAGCGCGTTCTCCGTGCAGCGCGTTCTCCGTGCAGCGCGCACCTGTACTTCTGCTGTCCGCACGAGAGCGCACGGCCGGCCCTTCTCGGCCCTTGCCATCGTCTCCCTCGAGCGGAAAACTCGTGTGGTGGGTATTCCAATGACCGGTCTCTCCTCTCGTCTCACTTTCCTCACTGTGTTTGGAGAAGAGGCCTCAAGGGTCCCGTGTTCTCCCCGGAGGGACCCTCACGGCGAGTGCCGGGGCGCCGGGGGACGCCAGCTGTTGCTTTATCTCGTGCCCCGCCCCCAGGCTCCGCGTGGAGCGGTAATTACATGAACCCTGTAGTGTGTCCCCCGCCCCCACACCCTCCTGTCAGCACCACTGTCCCCATCTGTCCCCAGCACCCGCTCCTGCTCACGCTTCTCCCCAGCTGCCGCACGCTGGGGCCTGCTTGTTTGCCCTGTGTGCCGGGCCCTCCCAGGGCCGGCACCTGCTGGACTCCGGCCGGGAGCGCGGCGCACTGCTGCGCTCAGTCACCTCGTCTGCTTGGAGCGACGGAGGCTCAGACTGCTAGAGGCAGATGAGAGGGTCCTGGAGGCTTTTGTGGAAGTGAAAAAACTTCTTTCTAGTGCCCGAATGATTAGTGACAACTGAGTTTTTAAACTAGTGTTCACAAATCTTTCATTGCAGATTCGCTGGTAAGTGCTCATACTGTCAGGAATTCATTATAAATTTGAGTTTTCTGTATTTCCTAACTTACCAGTTTTCGGTAAAGAGAAGAGTCCGGTTTTGAAACAGTTATCGCTGTGGATGTTTGTTTTGCCTTTGAGTGTATTTGTATGAACGAAGCGGTGTTCCTGACTGTCGCTGCCAGCACTGAGGTCTGTGTGCCACATCTGCTGTCTTCTGTAACTTCTTCCGATAACGTTACTTCCCGAAAAGCTGTAGAAAATGTGTCCTGCTGTCAGTGGTTCAGAAGAGTCCGATGTGGGAAACCAGGCAGTGGTGAGGTTTCCCTGGGAGCAGGAGGACCGGCGCTCTGCTGGCCCCTTCCCTGCGCTCCGATGGGCGTGCCTCCGTGTTGCCTGGGGCGCTCAGTCCACAGCAGGGTCCTGTGGTCGGGGTGGGTGTGCGAGGTGCTCTGCCAGTGACAGCAGCTTCTGGAGCTCACAGACTTCTGCTTCTTTTCCGTTTCCCCTGGGGCTGTGTCGAATCTGGGCATCAACTTGGGAGAAGTGACCTGGGGACAGTATTGTGACTTCTGGGTGTTCACGCTTTCCTGATGCTACTGGAAAGGACGGGTTTTTGACTTGTAGGTTTAACTGTGCAGTTCTTGGCTTAGTATTAGAAGTAGATAATCTTGTTCGTCTATCTTGCAGCCTTACTGTGAGTCACTCTGTAGTTCTGGTGGTTTACTTGAGCAAGGAGGAAATTCAAAGAAATCTATAATCACGTAATCCGAAAATAACTCCTTTTCTCTCTGGTCTTTGTGTCTTTTATTTCCCTGTCTTGTGGCCCGTGACTGGCACCTTCCTTACAGTGTCCTTGTCACGTGCTGGCCTCAGGGAACTGGTTTCCAGTGTGAAGCAGGGTTTAGTTCTAGTTTTATCTTCATAGATGTCCTCTGTCGAATGTAAAAGTTCTTCTTCTAGCTCCTGGTTTTCTAAGAGGGTTTGTTTTTTGGTTTTTTTTTTTTTTTTTTTTTTTTTTTTTTTTAAATCATGAGAGGGTGTTCAATTTTGTCAGGTACTTTTTCTGTCTCTTGAATTGATTGTAGAAATTTTCTGTGTTTTTTTTTAAGTACCAGGTAAGTTACATTTTGATTGTTGACGCAACCTTGCATTTCTGAGGTAAATTCCACTTGATCGTGATTGTCTTATCCAGTTTATATATTGTTAGAGCAATATGCAGTGTTTTGTTCAGGAAATCTGTGTCTGTTTGCTTGAGGGGTATCATTCCGTAGTTTTTTTCTTGTGACCTTTGTGACCTTTTTGTGGCGCTTTCATTTCAGGCACTGCCATTCTCAGAAAACAGGCGGGGCGGTGTCCCCTTGTTTCCATTTGCATGACCGGTGTCCATAAAGTTAGGAGACCCTGACCTCTAGTCGCAGTACTGGGACTCCTGGTCCCATTTGGTGGCCAGGCACTGGTCACAGAGGGCCAGGCACTGGTCAGGGCACAGCGGGAGCGTGTTCTGTCTCGTGTAGCCGTGTTCCAGGGATGGGGTGGGGGTGTACACGCACGCGTGTGGTGCTCGTGTAAAGAACCGTGGAGCTCTGCACTCAGGATCTGTGCATCTCACATGCTAGGTGAGCCCAGAGCCGGCAGGACTGGACTGTGTGTGCGGCCCCCACAGGCGCTGTAGCCCTGGAGGCCTGGCAGCGCACTCTGCCCGGAAAGGGAGCATCAGACACATCGACACCGTCCCTGAGCCGGGTCCGAAAACCCTAAAGCGCAGGGAAGAGACTCTCCCTATAAAATCTGAAATACGAGATTTCAAGTGCTTAATGTATTGTTTTTTGAAAACCATACAGGATGGTTAAGAGTTGTTTGTACATGGAAAGTGTGCTGCTGCTCCCTGATACTGCATGTACAAGGTGGTGTGGCGTTCAAGGGATTTGTTAGAAAAAATGCAGACAAAAATGTGTAACAAGCAAGAAGACCGTTTGCCAGAACCAGGAAGCAAGGAGGGGAACTGAGCCTTGATGGTTGAAGAAAAGGGCCGAGAGTTGCTGGGGTGAGGATTTTATGGACGAAGGGCAGCTCCTTGCAGAGTGGAACCAGAACAAGTTCCAGAGAGTTCCAGGCTTTTCTTGTGGCTCAGCCGCCCAGAGGGTCTGATGCGGTTCTGTCGGTGGCTGATGCTCCTGGTGGAAACATTTCAGACCGGAGCTGTGTCTAGACCGCCCTTGCCTGTGCTCTGGCGTCTCTGTGTGGGGTTGTGAGAGCAGTCAGGGCGCTGGCGGGAGAGAGCGCTGTCGCGGTCACTTCCGCAGAGAGCGTGCCCCTCGTTGCAGACACTGTGCTTTCCAGACTCTGGAGGTGGTTTCAGTGACCTACAGATTTTATTCGGATGACAGCTTGAGACCTCTTCACATACAGTTTTGTTTAAAGTTATGTATTGAGTTTAGGGGGCGTGAGTATAAAGTTTCCTTGTACTCACGTGGGCCAGAGAAATGTTGTATTGTGTATAGCCTGTCTGACATTACAAACAAACGAAGAGAACAAACCTAGGACCTTGTTAACTAGGGTGAGGCCAGTATGTCGTATTTCCGCCAAGGTCTGTTTTTTAACCTTTTTAAATTTTTCTAACAGAAACGAAATACTGCTAGAGTATCACATACTAACGCTACTTTTTTCCTGGGAAGATCTCACTCTGTTGTAAAGTTGATGGAGTATTGTCTGTCAGTTGACAGTATTGTTTGTAAAGAAGACAGGTATTGTCGTCATTAAGAAGACAATGCCAGCCTGATGGGTATTCTGTTTTCTTAACTTTTGTGTAAGATCGCAATGGAATGGTGTACTGCTGGTGTATTTTCAGTTGAGAAAAATGCGTCCTGTCTTTTTATAGGACAAGGTTTGGGGACAATCCTGTGGAACACTGTGCTTCCCTTGGTCATTGGCTTTAATTACCCATTGCAGACTTCCCAGATGTTGCCAAAGTAGGAAGCTTAGTCTGTTGTTTCCTTTTTTGACATAGATTCATAAAGCTTTGAAGTGTAACAGGGAAGTTGCTTTTTTAGGGCTATGGTGGGACTTTTGAAGTATTAGTTAAATGGGGGGGTTCTTACAGGATTTCAGTTTGGAGAACAACGTTAGCATCTCCCTTTCAGCAGCCTAGAGAATTCAGGGTATCCCTCCTAACTGCTGCTGCCACGGACCAGACGCTGACTTTGTCTCTAACACACCTTGCTAATAAGCCCTCTCCCCTTACTACGGCAGTTAGTGGGGGCTGTTACTGCTTGCACTCTGCAGACAAGGAGCCTCTAATAATTTAAGAGTCACGTTGCTGGGATGGGGGGAGCCAGGCACAGTTGTGAACATTAGTGAGCGACATGCTCTGCTTCTCAGTCAGGATCTTGCTCGGAAGCCACTGTCCGTGGAGCTTTTGCTGACACTTGCCTCCATGGAGAATTTCCAGCCTTCTTCACTTACAGGCTCAGGGATCAGGCTGGGCTCACTCTTTTATTTTATTATTTTTTAAAATATTTTATTTATTTATTTGACACAGAGAGAGAGAGAGAGATCACAAGTAGGCAGAGAGGCAGGCAGAAAGGGAGGGGGAAGCAGGCTCCCCACTGAGCAGAGAGCCGGATGCGGGACTTGATCCCAGGACCTTGAGACCATGACCTGAGCCGAAGGTAGAGGTTTGATCCATTGAGTCACCCAAGTGCCCTGGGCTCATTCTTTTAAAGGTTTACTTGTGTGATTTAGATGAAGTTTTAGCTGTGCTGTAGTCTCTAGGGTATCTTGTCCATAGGAAGTAACTGAATGGCTCAAGTCTTGATGGCTTTAGTTTTGATGATCTAAGGGATTTGCCTAACCAGTGAGTCTTCAAAGCCGCAACAGTTGAAATGCTATTGTGATAACTTATTTCCCCATTGTGGGTTGTTAACAGTTCTACTCTGGAAATGGTGCTCTTGCACTCAAAATTGGGTATTAGATGAAGTTAGCCATGCTTTCTCTCTATTTGGCTCCCAGAATCCTGTCAGGAGGCTTTCACCCGATCCTGGCAGGAGGTGGAAGAATTCTTCTCTAAGGAGACTGGTCCAAGCGAACAGGCAGACTGGAACGTTCTGGGATCTCTAGCCAAGCAGCTGATTCTCTGCTCAGGGCATAGATCGCCGGGTCATCCGCGTGTACAGGGTTCCTCGATAGCCTCTGCCGCACAGCGAAGACAAAAATAAACCAGTGGGACAGCATCAGACTGAAGTTTCCACATAACAAGGGAAACCTATCAACAAGAGGGCGAAAAAGGGCCACCTGCAGAATGGGAGGAAATACCTGTAGCTCATCTATCTGGTAAAGGACTAATGAATCCCCTTCCCAGAGGTAGCTTCCAGATGTCCAGCTCCCCGCTCCCCACCCCCGACAGCAGGCGGGAAGCACCTCCCGCCTGTGTCCCCAATAACGAACAGCAAACTGAAGTGACTTCTACTTTGAGCTCATGCCGTCCCTCGGACAGACAGCCTCCGCCTCTCTGGTGTTCTGCGTCTCCGTGAAGTGGTGTCACTTTCCCACTCAGTCACCTGAGCAAGAGAAGTGGCCACTGACTTCCTCTAACCTTACGTGTGCGATTTAGTCAGCCTCTGTCCTCTTGACCTTTTTATGGCTCTCAAGTCTTACCACCTCCTGGACTGTAGTTAGCGCCGTTGGGATTGCAACAGAAGCTTCCAGATTGGTCTCCTGGGGCTCAGGTGCTGCCCAGGTGCATACCCTTGCAGCAGTTGGGCTCCCCACCTGCTCTGGAGCGAGGCTGTGTCCGGCTTCTCTGCTGTTTGAGTTAAAGCCGCTCCCGGATCCCTAACCTACAGCTGCAGCCATGGCTTTTGTTGGGTGTGACTTTGGACATGGCATTTTCCAAGATCTTGGCTTGGAACTCAGATTCTGGAGGCACTTGGCCATGCCCCAAGTTTGGGCGATGACCTGTTCTCCCAACATCACCCCCAACACCATGTTCTTCATGTACTGGTCTGTGCTGGTCTTTCTCATGAGGGCCACAGGGGCAGGGACCATTGTCCTGCTCTGTCCAGACCACCAGTCTGTGTCTTTCCTAGTATCTGTCTGTTCCGATATGAGCACCCCATGCATAGTCTACTGTAAGATGTTTTGGTTGGGGTAGGGGATGAAGTAGCAGCTGGACAGTAAATAAATACACTGAAGAAAATGAGTGTAACCTGGTAGATTGAGCAGGTATCGTGATGCTGTGGTACCCATACAAAACTTGTGAGCGATCATGTGCTGACTTTGTTAAAGATTTTTTTTTTCTAAGATTTTATTTATTTATTACAGCAAGCGTGTAAGCGAGAACATGAGCAGAAGGAGAGGCAGAAGCAGACCCCCCCGCCGAGCCAGGAGCCGGACGCCGGGCTCCACCCCGGGACCCATTCCAGGACCCTGGGACCATGACCTAAGCCAAAAGCAGACGCTTAACTGGCTGAGCCCCCCAGGTGCCCCTAAGGCACAGATTGTTGGCAAGTAGGTTTGTGGTGGGGCTCTTACAAACTCTCAGGGTCAGACTGACCCGATGAGCTCCTTGGGTGACCTGCCGCCTGCTGACGAGGGGACAAATGTTCGCTGCCCAGTCGCCAGCATCTGCTTCCTCATGGTGTACACAGCACATTCCAGATCGCGTGGTTTTCGTAAACGTCTTTATATTCAATCCATTGTTGGTCCTGTGAAGCCCCTGCTGTCCCACACTGCGGTTCCGAACTGGGTCCTGCTGGCCTGTTACCCGCGTGTTTGTGGGGCTGGATTTTAAGCCCGCCCAGACCCTGTATCAGCATCGTGACACTGTAGCCCTTCCTAACTTAATTCTTTGTGCTAAGTTCTGGAGTTAGTTTTTAGAGACTAAAGTGTTAAGATGATGATCTAGGCCCATTAAAAATAGTAATTTTTCTTGACATTTGCAACGACGTGGATGGAACTAGAGGGTATTATGCTTAGCGAAATAAGTCAACCAGAGAAAGACAATTATCACATGATCTCCCTGATATGAGGAAGTTGAGAGGCAGGGCAGGGGGTTGTGGGGGGAGGGGAGGGAAAAAAAAAGAAACAAGATGGGACCCAGGAGGGAGACAAACCATAAGAGACTCTTAATCTCAGGAAACAAACTGAGGGTTGCTGGGGGTTGGGGTCGGGGTAGGCAGAGGGTGGCTGGGTGACGGACGCTGCTATGTGCTGTGGTGAGTGCTGTGAAGTGTGTAAGCCTGATGATTCACGGACCTGTACCCCTGGGGCAAATAACACATTATATGTTAATAAAAAATAAAATAAAAAATAATTTTTTCTTTGTGAGCCACCAGGCAGGACTGTTTTAATGAACTAATGAATACAAATGCCCAAATGTTCAAGGGGAGCTCCATGGGGGGATTGGAACTTTGTCTCTGCACGACTCCTGACAAGTTCTAGCTGTCCCGCCTCTCTGTTCTTCTTGAGCCCACCAGGCTCTCGGTTACCCTCCCTGTGCTGCGGTGCAGAAATGGCCCCTGGCAGAGCACTGGGCTCACTTCATCTGTCCCCCGCTCAGAGGTCGTGGCTAGGTGCTGCCTGTGTCAGGATGAAAGCAGTTGCTTCCTGTGTCCCGCACAGTTTTCTAGTAGTTTATTGTGGTGGTAGTGGGCAGGGAGGGACGTCCAGACCCCGCTTCTCCCTCAGTTTTATGTCTCAGTTTGTCTGTCCTTCATGGGAGGGGTAGCGTGTGCTTGTTTGGGTTTGTGTCTGGATTGCAGGGAGATCGTGTATGTACAGAACTGCGTAGGTAGTTGCAACATGGGCAGTGTTCAGTAAAAGCTTTTTTTTTTTTATCTTGTAATACTAGACCTAATTTTGCTTTTTTTTTTTTTTTTTTTTTTTTTAAAGTAAACCCTACCCCCAATGTGGGCCTTGAACTCACAACCCTGAGACCAAGTCCTGCTCTATAGTTGGAGCCAGCCAGGAGCCCCAGGTTTTTTCTTACTCAGTAGAAGCTAAGTATATACCATTTGAGCACAGGGAGATTTTAGTCCCGTATTTAGTGAATACAGGCAGACTCGCTGGACCTGGTCTCCAGTCCGTGTGTCTGTGTGTGGCTTTCATGTGCCACGTGCAGGGCCAGCAGGACCACCGCCTTCTCTGCAGTGGGTCCCCCGTCTTTGTTCCCCTTGGCCACAATGCTGTGAGTTCCTTGCACTTCCTGTCTGCACCTCTTCTTTGGAAGCTCTGTGGTACCCCCTCCAGCAGGCTATGCCCCCCATCACCACAGCGGGGCGGAGGGCTGGGGGCGGAGTTCCTTCCTTTGACCAGGTCCTGCGCTGGGCGGCTCCTTCCGTGACTGTTCTCTCGGCCTCGCCCTCCGGCGGCTTCTCCATTTCCTCCAGCAACGAGGCTCTTCCTCTCTCCTGTCTCTAAACATCACAAGGGCCGGGCTCTGTTCTCACACCTTCTTCGAGTTGGCAGAGTGATTTCAGGGGAACAGCCATGAACCTTTAGCATCTATAGCCCTCCCAGGACTCAGGGACCCAGTACAGGGCGCAGGGCCTAGCGGGGCCCCTCATAGGGGATCCAGGAGCCACGCTTACGGCTTACTAAGGACCAGAGGCACCAGGGAAGGGGAGCGTGGAGCTGTGTTGGGCGAGGCCGCTCTGCACCGCGGCGGTGGGGCATGGCAAGGAGCCGACGGCCGCTGCCAGCCCGTGAAGGCCAAGTGCTCACAAGTGTAGAGAAGGGGTCCGGACGAGTGCCCTGCCCCCTGGATGCAGGCGTGACTTTTCTGCTCTTGGAAGGCATCCTATTGAAGTAGTTTCTTTGTAAAGAAAGTGTTTGATGCCACATGCGAAATGGCAGGTGCGAACTCAGAGCTGTCGAAGCGCCAGAGGAGTTAGTTCACGGAGGTCTCCTGCGTGGATTTTGAACATCCCATTCACTCTGTTTGACTTTACATGTTTACACGTATTATTCCGTTACCCGTACTACTGTAGAAAAGTACTTTAACCGTGTTTCAGCTGGGAGATTTGCAGTGAGCAACAAAGATGTGTTCGGGAACATGTATCATGACCGACGTGCTCAGCAGACGCGGCTAGGAGCCAGGCATGACCTCCTCAGCCTGGTTTCAAGGGAACAGTCCTACTACTGCGACTTCCAGGAGGCCCGAGGCCTGTCGTGTGCCACAGACACACCCGTCCAGCCTCCCGCCGGCTGCCCGCCCGCTCCCTCCGGCCACGCGCCCCCCAGTTCTTTCCCTCCCCTTCGCTGCCGCTCACCGAACGAGAAGGAAAAGGATCCCTTCCTGCGTTCGCCTTCCCGTTGCACGGCGTCCCGGGAAGCCGAGTGCAAGGCCGGTTACGGGCCGCGTGGGGCGCACCAGGTTTCTCTGGCCTTTCCGACAACGCGTGCGACAGGATGTGCCACACCCGTCAGCACACACGCTGCTGCTCCCGGCGGGGGGCTGCAGTGCTAGCGTGCGTGTGCGCGTGTGCACGCTGGCAAGTGGACGGCTCCCCTTGGCCTGAGGGTTTCAGGGGCAGAGGACATGGTTAGGTGGGGCTGAAGGGGCTCCCTGCTGTTCAGATGTACAGTGTATCCTAACTGAAGGGCCTCAGACCCCCGGTGTCACACTGTCACCTCCTGGCCGCAGAGGAGACTTCCGTCCTCGGACCACGCAGTCTCTTTCATCATAGACTTCGATGTCGCTGTGGCCCGGCGGGCACGCCCACCTCTAACAGTTGTGCTGGAGATGAAGTTAACGAGCTGACCTTTCTCCTTCCTTGCGTGTGCAGTCACCCCGGAAGTGGTCATTTTAATTACTTGTAATGGGTGCTGGTACAGGCGGACATTTGCCTCCCGTGGCTGGGCCGTTGGTCTTAGAGCGGGGTCCAGGTAGGAGTTTTAGAGGATCCATGAACTTTGCGATCATGTACAGAATTGTCTGTGTTTTAGTGTGTATACATTTTCTCTTAGAAATGTTCATGTTTTTCAACAGATTCTCAAAGATCTCTGTCATCACTGTATACATAGGCACATATGCATGTCTGTGTGTGCTTAAAGAAGTCCTCTCATAGAAGATGGTAAATGAACAGTAATTTTGTATTTGCAAGCGTCACTCATTTTCCGTGTTTTGCAGAACAGCGTGTTCACGTATGGTTAGAAGAGAGACCTAGGCAGAAACGTAAAAATCAAGAATGGTTGTCGTTGTAAAATGTGCACCTGTGACTTGCTGCTTTGCTGGGTTGGTAACTGTTTCTCAGGCAAGTAATTTCATCCAGGGCGTTTGGCTTGGCCTGTTGCTTTTGGTTAATTGTTGTGTAGAGTCTTCTGGCAAAAAATTTTGTTCTCATTTTGTAAATAAATTTATATAATTGAAATATGTCTCCTGTAAGTTGCATACATCCTATGTATCCTGGTGTAGGATTAACTACTACCTTCCGTATCAGTGTTTGCGGTGGCAGCAGCCCCAGCAGCCTCCCCGATGGCTCCCTTCAGTCAGCGTCTCCGGGAAGGTGGCCAACATTTTGATTTCTGTTGCCATGACTCACTTTGTCTGTTTATCCTAATGTCTGTGAGAGTCATCCACGTTGGTGCATGGAGCCCCGATTTTTCATTGCTGTATAGTATTCCATTTCAGTATCCACCACAGTTTGTATTTTATTGTTGATGGACGGTTGGGTTGTTTCCAGTTTTGAACGATATGAGTGGTGCCACTATGAATACTCCATGTGTCTTTTGGTGACCCCGCGACTGTGTCTTTCTTGGGCGTGTACTTCAGAGTGAAATGGCTGCTCATGGTGTGTGTCACGGTGTTCTTCCGCAGAGATCGCTTCCAAAGGCTTGTATCAAATCACAGCCCAGCCGGCAGTGTATAAAAGCTCTAGCTGCTCCACGTCTTTGCCATAGTAAGCACCGTTGGTGTTTAAAATTTTGGAGCCATAGAAAAGCTATACTTAAAAAATACAAATTTAAAAAATGGAGATAAAATTCATGTTCACATAACATGAAATTCTCCATGTGGTTTGAAGTGTACACACAGGGCTGTGCGACCCTCAACACTGTCACGCTCTGTGGCCCCACAGAGAGACCCAGTACCCGTAGCCAGTCCCTCCACGACTCCGACCCCCTTGCCTCTGGCAGACTCATGCCTGCTTTCTGTCCCCTTGGAGTTGCCTGTCTTGGAATTGTCGTATAGATGGATCCTACAACATACAGCCTTTGGTCTGACTGCTTTTACTTACCGTAATGTTGTCAAGGCTTCTGCCTGTTGTGGTACTAGGACCTGTTCCTTGTTATGGCCGAGCGCTCTTCTGCTCTGTTGTAGGGATGGCCGGTTAGTTGATCCAGTCGTGTTACCAGATGTTACGGTCCCGTACAATAGAGAAGATGGAAGTTACTAAGCAGTGTCTTTACATTGGGTCTTGAGAGGACGTCTGGTTGATTGGCTGCACCTGACAAAGTGGGCTTTGAGCTCGTGGATGGCTGCCTGGGGAGGCAGCTTCAGTTATCTGCCGGCGCTCCTGGAAACAGTGGAGCGTGCGTGTCGTGCTCGTCTGTTGTGGGGCTTCGGCTCTCGGCCTCTTGGAGCCCTTTAGTTAGGCCACTTCTGGCCTCTTTTCCTCATCATGGTTTCTCCAAACCTCCTTTTTATCCATCTCATTTCCTTTTGTTACTCTAGCCTTAATTGGATCTTAGCTCAGTGCAGTGGCTATGTTACAATATTTAAATATCAAGCTACTGGGGCACCTGGGTGGCTCAGTGGGTTAAAGCCTCTGCTTTCGGCTCCGGTCATGATCTCAGGGTCCTGGGATCAAGCCCTGCATCGGGCTCTCTGCTCAGTAGGGAGCCTGCTTCCTCCTCCTCTCTCTGTCTGCCTACTTGTGATCTCTGTCAAATAAATAAATAAAATCTTAAAAATAAATAAATAAATAAATAAATATCTAGAGGAAGATGCCAGCAGAACAGTCACAAGAAACCAGGGAGCCTTCACTATGGCTGGTTTTCTAGTTGGCTTAAGGCCCAAGAGGGAAAGTCCCTTGGATCAGGTTGGCCTGTCTTGGGTAACAAAGGGGACTTTTTTCCTTTGGGTGATCCATCAGACATTTCCCGTTTCCTAAATTATTTACCCAGGATACCTGTTGTACAGTTTCCACCTTGGCTGTCCCGTGAAGAGTCGAAAAGAACCATAGTATCTAGGACTGGGAGCCGATGAGTTTTTGCTGGAGAGGTGAGCCGCTATGTTCCATGTGCCATAGCTCCCTGTAATGTATGATTGTATGACCCTGTGCTCCCAACTAGGAGCTCCTAGCTGGCATAGAGATCCTCCTACAAACTGGTGAACTGCCGGTTTTCAGACCCTTCCCAGCAACGTGTCACGTGGAACTATTAATAAATACAAGTTACTGGAGAGTTCATCTGACTTGGTGTGCAGGGGACGATTATCCGATGTCACAGAGAATGATTGGGTGGTTATGTTGGGAGAGGATATACATACGCTGCATGGGATACTGGACTTTTAACAATTAGTCTGTACTTGAATTGGTCTGGGTGGGGGATACAGGTACCCTGAGAGGATTGAAGTAGATCCATACCAGTGTCTGTGGAGTTCTCTGAGGAAGGCCGTTGACCCTGACTGTGGATCCTCACGCTCATGTGTTCTCCTGTTCTCAGAGTCCCTGAGCTCTTTTGGGGCTCAAGGATATACCAGTGTCATTGGTTAGTAACTGGGGCCTGGAGCCTAGTTTAGGTGTCTTGGGATTAATAATATTCTGGTATTAAAGATAAAGGGAGGGGCGCCTGGGTGGCTCAGTGGGTTAAGCCTCTGCCTTCAGTTCGGGTCGGGTCATGATCTCAGAGTCCTGGGATCGAGCCCCGCATTGGGCTCTCTGCTCAGCAGGGAGCCTGCTACCCTGCTACCCCCCCCCCCCCCAACTGCCTGCCTGTTTGTGATCTCTCTCTCTGTCAAATAAAATCTTAA
>NC_081559.1:194873623-194895534 GCF_022355385.1 Mustela nigripes | reverse complement strand
TTGTGATCTCTCTCTCTGTCAAATAAAATCTTAAAAAAAAAAAAAAAAGATAAAGGGAAATGTGATTCTTAGTTTTAGGGTGAAATATAGCACCATTTGGGTTCATAGCTTTAGTTCTAGGGTCCTTGCTAGAAGTTTGAGGGATGGAGACCCAAATAGGCAGTTGGACAGACTGTTGGCTCACGTGCTTGTTTTGGAAAGACAGGGGAAGGAAACAGTAGTCAGAGGGCAGAGAGTACTGCGACGGTCGCTGAGCCGGCCGGTCGACTGAACCAACGTAGGTTAAGGGTGTCTACTGTCTATTGCTTGTGTAGAGTCAGTTGGGTTATCTGGTTGGAGTCTTATAGATTTGTCAAATCCAGCTGGACTACTGTTTTCATGGTACCGGAAATAGTAGAAACACCAGACCCGCCTGCTGTGTCCGGAGCCTCCAGGAGTCTCCTTTCACCTCCTCAGGTGTTCATACAGGCTTCAGGCCTGATCAGTGTGATTTGATTGGAGGTGTCTACAGAGAAAACCCCCTTTGTTTCCATAGCGTGCTGAAATCATGAACAGCCTTGAAGGCCTATCTCCTGGAGATAAAGATTTTTAACTTTTAAGCTTTAAATGGGAGGACGTATGCCTGTTAGAGCCGTCAGTGCTGCCACTGAGCACCGAGGTGACTCCCATAACACAGTGACCAGAAGTTTAGAAATCCAGGGGCGCCTGGGTGGCTCAGATGGCTGAGTGTCCAACTCTTGCTTTCTGCTCAGGTCGTGGTCTCGTGGGTCGTGGGATCAGCCCTGCTGTCAGCCCTGCATCCTGCCCCAGGTTGGGCTCCCCACAGAGCAGGGAGTCTGCATGAGATTCTCTCTCTCTCTCTCTTTCTGCCACCTCCCTCCCCTTCTCTATCTTTTTCAAATAAATAAATACATCTTTAAAAAGTTTTAGGAAGTCCAGGACAGGATATACCTAAATTATTTTTAATATTCTAACTTGACAAAGCACTTGTATACTTTTGTTATTTTTTTACAGTGCAAAAAATGAGAAGGATTAAAAAAAGTGACAAGGGTTTATCAGTGTAGGAAGTTCCTATAATATTAAGAAGGGAAAAGATAGTTTTCCTTCTGGATCCCAAGACGGAATCTGTTTAACATATGTTTTAGGAGTTTAGCTAATTGGATATATGGAAAAGATTATTTCTGATTGTTTCTAGGTTTTACTCCTTTTATCAGGTAAGGGAACAGATCACAATGTTGGCCAGTAGTCACCCCTATGTTTCTGAGTTTAAATATGCAGAAGGAGGGGCGCCTGGGTGGCTCTGTTGGTTGAGCATCTGCCTTCAGTTCAGGTCGTGATCTCCGGATCTTGGGATCGAGCCCCGCATCAGGCTCGGTGGTGGTGGTGGAGGGGTGGTGTCTGCTTCAGCCTCTCCCCCCTGCCCTTCCCCACACTGTGCTCTCATGTTCTGTCAAATAACTAAACAAAATCTTTAAAACATAAACAAAAACACACAAGTTAACCTGGCAATTCACAGACCTGTACCCCTGAGCATAAAAATATATGTTTATAAAAAATAAAAAATTAAAAAAAAATACGCACACACACAAGTTACACACTTAACACATGTAACTTTAGATTTAAAACCTGCTTATCTCAACAGCATTTTGTCAGTATGGGTTTTATAAATATCAGATATGTTTAAATAGGCTGAACGTAAGTAGGACTGCTCATAACTCAGCACAGTCGCACTCTTTCTATTTTGCCATTCCCCATTTCCTTAGGATTTTTTTTACATCTCCAAAAATTACTCATAGTTACCTTCAAGGTCTCAATATTACCAATCTTAGAAATCAATTTAAAGTTGATATTAAAGGCTAATGTTGAATATTTTCATCAGAAATACAGCATGAGGGGCGCCTGGGTGGCTCAGTGGGTTAAGCCGCTGCCTTCAGCTCAGGTTGTGATCTCAGGGTCCTGGGATCGAGTCCCACATCGGGCTCTCTGCTCAGCAGGGGGCCTGCTTCCCTTCCTCTCTCTGTGATCTCTTCCCTTCCTCTCTCCTACTGTGATCTCTCTCTGTCAAATAAATAAATAAAATCTTAAAAAAAAAAAAAAGAAAAGAAATACAGCATGAAAATTTTTATAGTGATATCTCAGATAAAGTAAATGATTTACATAATTGGCCATATTTTCTGAAGTCAAAAAACAATCTGTTTAATAAAAATATTAGTTGAATTGTTATACAGACAGTCCGTGCTGTGCGTGGCTCCAGTATGCACAAATACCAGTTTCTGTGGCTTCAGTGACACCAGTCCTCAATGGCATGGTTCAGTTGTAGTTCACACATAAGTCAGCTGGGAGCCGCTGTGTACGGTGCGAACTCAGTCTGCAGAGCACTACAGAAATGACAGATGTGACGTGTGACCGGTAGCCAGTCGCAGTACCTCTGTCCCGGTCTGTTGCTGACGGGCCGCCCTGCGTCTGTGACTCAGTTTATACACAGACAGCAGATATGCAGTCGTGGTGCCTTCTTGTTTGCCAGTGATCAACCCCTGTGACATCTTACAAAAATGGACTGTCATAGGAGGGAATTGGGCAACAAAGATGAAATGCAGAGTTGAAGCAGCAAAGGGTCGCCCAGGAAGTGGAATGGAACGTGCTGAGCACCTGTGAAGCCGGTGACTCCCGTGGAGCTGGGGCAGCGGAGCCCTCGGCTTGCCTACAGCGGCCCTAGGAACCTGGGGACGCGTTGCATTAATCTGGCCCGTGGACCCAGGAGTTATTTCAGGTTTTAAGGCCTGTGCTGGAGTTTGGGCAGGCTCAAAATGCTGCAGCTGGAGATGATGCAGACGCAGAAATGCCAGCAGCACGGCAGGAAGTAACTAAGAGTGCTGAGAGTGTGCACACACGCGTGGGTGTGCGTGCGGTGTGACAGACACTTCCTGCACCGTGCAGATCGCCATGCGGGGTTCTGACTGCGAGTCACAGAAACAGGTAGTTGACTGTAGGAAGGTCGCCTTTGCTGTGGAGCCGGATTTGCTAATTGCGTAGTCAGAGGAGCTTCGTAAATAAAGGCGAACTTACTGACGAAGAGAGTTGTGGCAAAACAGAGGATGTTCTGGTGGACGTGAACCTGGCAAGAAAGTTCGTTATCAGACGTGCTTTCGCAGATGGCTTACGACACTGAACGTACAAGGGATAAAGTGCTGGATGCTGACTCGAAACTTAGAAGGGAGTAGGACAGTTTGGCCAGGCATTGGAAAGATGCTCGCTCCGTATCCTTAGTCATGGAGTGGGGGGAGGACAGAGGCAAGTGCTGTTCAGGCCACGTGGGCAAGTCATCGTAGGGCCCCACACTCCTGTGTGAGGCGAGAGCCACTCGTGCTTGCGTCCGTTGGAATGCATGCCATACCGGTTATCTGTTGCTGACGGCAAGTCATCCCAACACTGAGTGGCTAAAGTAACAAGAATTATTTTGTTCAGATCTGCAGTCTGGACAGGGCTCGACAGGGACAGCTGTTTCCGTGTGGTGGGAGCTCGGGTGTCACAACTGGGAGCCAGAGGAGCCCCCCCGGAGGATGGCTCAGAAGCCTGTGCTGGCTCTTGGTGGGAAGCCCGGCTCAGGCTTCGGTTGTCAGAGCTCAGTTCTTGGGCTTCTGGAGAGCCTGTTGGTTGGGTTTCGTGAGCGAGTAGCCCAAGAGAACCAAGGGAACCAAGGGAACCTGGTTTGCCTTTTCATACCTAGCGTAGGATGTTTCTTAGGCTGGTCAGAAGCCCCCCCAGACTTGAGGGCAAGTAACGTAGCCTACACCTGTTGGAGAGACAGTCAGGACCAGTGTTACAGCTTCTTTGGGAAAATACAGGCTGTCACATACTGATACTATAACATTAAATATCTAAGTAGTGTGAGCTCTTCGTTAAGTAAAATCCACGTAGGAAATTTAGTATATTCGGGTTAGACTCTGTGAGAAGAGAAACCCAACTCTTGTATGGAAGGAGAAAGTTTTTACACCCATCTAGTTTGGTGAAGGGTTTACTGGAACTAGGGTCATCACCAACTCCTTAAAAATTCTCCAAACTTGTTTATGTCTGAAGGTGTTTAAATTGAGCCGGTCAGTGTGTGTTCTTTGTTGCGGCCCTCCTGTCTGGTGGACAGCGCGAGTGTTATTAAAGGGCCGGCGCCTTTCAAGCATCCCCAGTTCGTGGTCTCAGCGGATCTTAGCGTGTCAGAGCGAGGATCATCTAGAGGACTCGGGAAGATGCTCCTTTCCCTCTCTCACATGCGCTGTGTTACGCGGGGCGTTTACCTCGGACTGGGGGGTGAGGCCCAGAGTGAAGCCCAAGGTTTGTCAGCACATGGTTTCCTCCCACCCTGACTTGGGACTTCTTTCAAGAGCTGAAAAAGTGTCTGTCTCCTGTGTAAAGGGAGAGCTGAGGCTCCGGCAGTCAGCAGCGAGGTCAGCGTTGCCGACGCAGGAAGCCCCAGGCCCCCCGCACAGGGCTGTCTGGACTGGGGCCTTGGGCCGAGTCCCGGGGCCTCTGGTGCTGAGCTGATGGCAGCGCTTTCTCTGCGGAGACGTGTGTCCGCTGCTTCCTGAAGCCCCGTGACGGGTTCTGCCGTGGACATCGGGCCGTGGAGGCGTGTTGCAGTAACGTTTTTGGCGTGGCTTATCCCTTGGCACGCTCCGTGTCGCCGGTAGTGACTTTCACTGCTGGGATGCCAGTTCCTCGGAGCGACTCTGGGGATGCGGGGTTGCCTGTCAGGACGCAGCTGCACTGTGTGTGCATCCCGCTGTCCAGCCCAGGGAGCGAGAGAGAGTGTGGAGTCGACCAGAAGTGTCATTGATTGCATCCGACCGCCCAGCAACCTGGCCGCATTCATTCTTAATTGTAGCAGTTCACCCGTATGTTATTCTCAGAGATTTTCTTCACACGTAACCGTGCAGTCTGGGAATAGTGATACTTCTCTTCCTTCCTTCCCAGCCCTGAGTTTTGCCTTCATTTTCGCCCATGGAACCTGGCTGGGAAGCCTTCCAGAACGGTGGCGACCAGAGGTGGTAGTGGTGGGCACCCACCCACTCATTCTTGTTCCTGGAGGCGGGGCAGGGGCTCTTCCCAGCGCTATGTAAATTAGGTTTAATGTAAATACCCCCTTCAGTTCAAGGAAGCTGCTTCCTGTTTTTATTGTGCTTAGAGATTTTATCCTGAGTGGCTGGTAAACTTGGCCAGATGCTTTTCTGCATATATCAAGACACCTGTGGTTCTCCTCCTTTCTGAAATCTGGTTGGTTATATTGACTGGTTAAAAAAAAAATTAAGAGGGTTTTTGTTTGTTTTGAGAGCTGTTTTAGGCTTGCAACAAACTTGAGGGAAGGTCCAGGGATTTCCCCTCTGCCCGCTGATCTGGTACCGTGCACAGCCGTACCGTCGTCAGCACCCCCAGCAGAATGGTGCTTGTGTTATACGTGGACTTACCGATCACCTGAAGTGCACGATCTGCTGTACAGTTCACTCTGGGGGTGCACACCCTGTGTGTGGACAGATGTATAGTGACATGTGTCATCATGATACATCATACGTACTCTTTTCACTGCCCTAAAAATCCCTTGTGCTCCACATTCTCATCCCCGCCCCTCCTCCCCAACTCTGCATCTACTGAAATTTTACTGTCTCTGTGGTTTTGCCACTTTCAGAGTGCTATATAGTTGGATTCACAGAGTGTGATCGGCTTCTCTCAGTAACATGCATTTACAGTTCCTCCAAGTGTTTTCGTGGTCTGGTAGCTCATTGCTTTTTCGCACTAAATGTTCATTGCTGGGATGGACCACAGTTTGCTTACCCTTTCCCCTGCTGAAGGGTGTCTTGGTGGCTTCCATGTTGGCGGTAGGAAGAAGGCTCTTGCAAACACAGAGTGCTTTTTGAATGTTTAACTGCCTTTGCATTCTTCTGACGAACCCCTCTTGGTTATAATACGCTATTTAAAAATATTGTGTGATTAAATTTGCTGATTTTTTAAAAAGATTTTTGCACCCGTGTTGATAAGAAAGATTGATTTGTACGCTTCTTGTGTCGCCCTTGTCTGCTTTTCTAGCGTTGCTTTGCTGGTCTCGTATGGTAAGTTGGGAAATGTCCCCTATTTGTTCAGTAGAAGAAGTTCTGTAAGATTAATATCATTATTCCTTAAATTATTGGAAGAACTCAGATATTCCTTTGTGGGAAGAATTTTAATTACAGATTGACCATTTTTAATGGAAGATGTCTATTTCGGCTTTATGTTCCTGGTCTCGGTTTTGTACACCAGCAGTTTATAGTAGCTTAAGTTGTACTTTGCAAAGAATTGTGTGTGCATCTCAGGGTACCTGGGTGGCTTCGTCGGTTAGGTGTCTGCCTTTGGCTTGGGTCATGATCCCAGGGTTCTGGGATCGAGCCCCAAGTCAGGCTCCCCACTCAGTGGGGAGCCTGCTCCTCCCTCTCCCTCTGCTGCTCCCCCTGCTTTCGTGCTCTCTTTCTCTCTCTCTTTCTCAGTTAAATAAATAAATAAAATCTTTTAAAAGAAATTGTATATGCATCTCAGCTTTCATGTTCATTGACATACAGTTCGTGACTTTCTCTTGTCAGTATCTGATACTCAGTCATCACCTCCCGTTAAGAACATCCTCTTCTCTGTTCTGCTTCATCCTTGATGGCGTTGGTTTCCACCGGATCTTTTTCCCTTGGTTAGTCTTGCTAGATGTCTGTCAGTTCCATTATTCTTGTCAAAACAAACCAGCAAACCTTGATTTTGTTCAACTGCTAAATGCACTGTGAGATGGTGGATATTTAGATCACTAATTTCCGATCTTCATTGCTAGTACGTGCATTTAGGAGTATAGATCTTGGGGACTGCAGGCTGACTCAGCAGGTGGAGTGTGTAACTCTTGATCTTGGGGTTGCAAGTTTGAGCCCCAGGATGGCTGTAGAGATTACTTAAAAATAAAGTCTTTAAAAAAAAGTGAGTGTGGATTTTAATGGATTCACAGCACTGTCTGCATGTAGCGCCGATCTTTCTTTTAATTGCATTGTTAAATTCAGAATACTCTGAGTTTCTTTTTGGCTAATGGGTTACTTGAAATACGTTGCTTGGTTTCCAGACAGTTAGGGATTTTCTAGTTGTTTTGTAGTGGTCCAGCTTTAATGCTAGACACAGAATATACTTGAGTAACATCAGTCCTGATGCTCATGGCATCCTGCTCTTCACCCGGCCCTTGGCCGGTTTCAGTGACTGCCTCCCGTGCACAGGCAGTGAGCGTTCCCCTGCAGACAGGACTGGGCTGGGGCCTAGAGCTTTCTGTCGGCCATGCACTTGTGTCTCATGTCCTGGGCCCGGGTGGACTCCTTGTCCCTTCTGCCTGTTGTCAGCCTCACCAGCTTCTAGAGGCTCCCTCTGGGCTTGGTTCCAGGATTGGTGACTGTCTTAAGGGGACACCTACCTAGCAGAGTATGTGTCCTACTCACCAGAGTCCTGGGGTCCCCACGCTTCTCACTTGATCTCTCATGGCCAAAAGCTCAGCTGCTTTGTGTCTCATCGGTGGCTTTTCTTGGATCTTCAGGCTCTTGAAGGCCCAGAATTGGCAGATGTCCTTTGGGAAAAGGCAGCTGTTCAGTGTCTCTTACGTCTCCATCTGTGTCCCCTGCTGTCCTGGTTGCCTCACAACATCTCGGACTCGAAAACATTGGGCTGGTTTTTAATCTGACTTTTCTGAGTGGGAGTGTTCGTCTTGGCCAAACTACCCCCACGTTCAAGTGGGAGTCCTCCTGTCACACGGACGGACTTGGGTTGGTTCAGTTTTGTTTTCAGCTGTGACTGGGCTGACTCTTCTGCTGAGGCACTGGCTAAGCGGGAGGGCCTGGCTTTACCTCTGGGGTTTTCAACTCCAGGGCCGCGTGTGTGTCCTGCCCACTCCCGGAGCGTTCGTTGTGTGAGGAGAGAGCCGCAGCTCAGTGCGAGGTTTCAGATGGAGGCAGCACAAGGAACGTACTTGGCTTTCCTGGGAGATTTCCCCCCAGATTTAAAGGCTGGGATTTTACAAGGGAGGACGGTGAGGGGGTATTGTTCATAGATGGTGAGCTTTTGACAGAGCTGAAATAGGACCTTTCAATTTGTCAAGAAACATTTAACAAGTATTTGTGACGCTGCTGTGAATTCGCTGCCGCCGTGGGTGCCGGGGAGCAGGGATGGTCCCGGTCAGTCAGGTCTCCGCTCTCCTGATGCTCCCCTGATGCTCCCCTTCTGCGTGTGACGTGACCAGAGGGAAGAACGTCGAACAGTGTTGTTAGTATGAGGACCAGCATGCCACGTTTTAATAGATTTTAACCACATTTTAATAGATTTCAAATAAGGTACACTGACCATTTTTTTTTTTTTTTCTCTTCTAGAGTATGACAGATACATAGCATCTAGCAAAATAATGGCAGCTGCTTACCTTGACCCAAACTTGAATCATACACCGAATTCGTGTACCAAGACTCACCTGGGCGCCGGCGCGGAGCGGTCCCCCGGGGCAATGGAGCGGGTGTTGAAAGTCTTTCATTACTTTGAAAACAGCAGCGAACCAGCTACTTGGGCCAGTATTATCAGGCACGGGGATGCGACTGACGTCCGGGTAGGTACATCTTCCTGGAGGTAGCGCCATGGACATTTAGGTTAAATAAGCATGTAGGTTAATGGCACAAACCAAAAAAAGATAAAAATTTTTATTCCCGTATTACAGCAATGTTACCTTTTGCTTTATAATATTTATTCATGTAATATGTGACTGACCAGAACTTTAAGTTCTTAGGAAAATAATAACTGAACCATATGTTATCCATATAAAGCTATGCATGTGTTTCTCTGTCCCTTTTTTTAAACTCTTTAGCATAGAAGAGAACACAGTAATTAAAATAACCTCTAATACTTAGGAAATAAACTATTTTCTAGAAAGGGAATCTTGACGGTATCTGCATGTCCCCAGATAGGATAGATTCTTCAAAAACTGACTGGGTCCATATACCAAACACTTGCCAAGGTTCTGGGGCTGTCAAGGGTCCCTGCTTCTCCAGCCTCCTGTCTGCTGGAGGGGGGCGGGGGACACCTGTGGCCTTAGTTGCAGGGCAGACAGAGTGTGCTTCCCCGGCGAGCCTGGGGGCGAGGAAGCCTGCGTGATGCTGCGCGAGGCTGGTGGCCTGTGGGCCAGGAGTGGTGAGAGGCGCGAAGAGCCCAGGTTGCTGGGAGTCGGCGCGGTGAGCGGGCAGCAGCGCGCTCTCAGAGAACCGAGTTCAGGACATCAGTTTTCAGCAAGTGTTTACTTTGTCCACGTGTTAGAGAACCACTGCTCCTTCCTTCCCCTCTACCTACTCCCGTGTTCATCTCTAGGGAGGACAGTGTCCAGTGCCAGGATGAACAGATGTGTCTGTTCCCCCTTTCTTTTCGTAACAATGAAGCTAATTCATCTGCTCCTCTTTAACTTATATGCCTGAAGTACTTTTAGCAAATTAAAGGGATAATTTCCCATTATCTCTATAATGTTGGAGTCCTCGTTGTTCAGGCGGATTCATTATTCAAAGGTGAATAATTCATTCAGACTTAAATATGTATTAACATCTGTTCATGTGCTGTAGTTGAATGTAGTAGTCTCTTGTTACAAACTTTTTATGAAGCTTGATGGCTTTTCCTAATTTTCCTGTAGTTTTGTTTTACATTTAACCTTATAAACACAATCACTTGGTAGCAAGGCCAGCAGCTGGTGTTCTGTCTTAATGTTAATTGGAGGATTTACGATGGAGACAAACCTTGCAAACGTAGAGTTTATGGGAAGGCTCTTAGTGTATGTTCTAGTCTTTGTGAATTTCAGTTACAGTGAATGAGGAAGTTTGTTAAAAACATTGCATCAACCTTAATAAACTTCTGAGTATTCGCACAGGAGGTGTGCCTCTCAGAGATATGAATTTGACAAGACATTTAGCAGATATTCAAGATTGATTATATCCGAAAATGCACCTTGGAAAGGCTCCACGACAAAGGTGTTTTGGTATCAGATTTACTGCACACAAGAGGATCCACATCAAGGAGAAAACCAGTGATCACCGGGCACACGTCAAGCCTGTAGCCAATGTTACAAACTTATCAGACATGAAAAGCATTTATGTTGTGAAGAAGAAAGCCAGATTCACATACCTGAGTTATGAGAACATATTTGTTGAACTTTTATGAAGATCACTACAAGCACATCCATGTAACTGAGACCTGGGTGGTTTTATTTCATAGTAATTGATAAATGTTTGAAATTTAACAGCTCCCATCAGTTGATGATTTTTCAACTTGAGGCAAAGAACTCTGAGGTGGCATTGATTGGTTCGCGAGAGCTTTTCCTGTGATGGAAGCTGGGTGTGATTCATGACCTGCTTTCATTTAATGCAGTGACATTTGGAAATGCAGTATTTTACTGTGAATTAATGGATCTGTACGACTGAATGAAATAGGACCGAAGCACATGTCCATGCCGTCTTTCTCCTCAGGGAGCATCACACAAGGAACGATACAGACCAAGGCACGCGCCTGTGTTGTTAGGCAGGAGTACAGTGGAAGGAAGAGGGCAGCCCTTGAGGCCCGGTGACCTACGGCCGAAGTGGGGGGGTCGGAGTGGAAGTGTGGGCACGTGGCAGAAAGAAATAGACCATTCAGTAATGGTAGCAGAGAAGAAGCCAGGCCACCCAGTTTCTGCAAAGAGATGGCTTACTGTCGTCCACAACAACGACGTAGTTCGATTCCGACCCTCACTGCCGCGCCACCTGCCCCAGTAGCCAAGTGCAGCGCTCACGCGCCCGGAAGTAGGTAGTCTCAGCTGCTGTTTTCTCGGGACAAACACAAGGTTCTGCAGATGTAGTGTGGAAGAAGAATGTAAAATATCTCATTAGTAACCTGTTTTGATTGCCTGTTGAAAAGACCATGTTCTTGACATCGTAGGTTAAATAAAATGTTATTAAACTTGAATTGATCCATTTCTTTTTACCTTTTTTTTTTTTAGAAATTTTAAAGTAACATACAGCTTGCTTGCATTTTTATTTCTGCCAGACAGTTGCGCTCTGTAGAAAGTAGCGATCAGAGAGACTGCCTGACTCGGAAGTACCGCCACCTCTGGGGGCATTGAGAGGCTTATTTGCAGCAGGAAATAACTGGATTCTTGCTGCAGTTCATAACCGAGGTTTGATCTCTCATGCTGTGCTTCGTAATTTTGCTCCTTTCACATGTATGTGCTACTCCTATTTAGTTAATTTCAACGTTCGGTTCTTGAGAGGATCCCCAGGACCTCTCAAGAGGTTATAGGCAACGTGTGCCAGGCAGCGACAGAAGAGGCTCCTTTGTGAAGGGACCTGAGAGTCTCGGGGGCAGGCCCTGTGACTCAGAGTCCGTCACCGGCCCACGTGGCCACAGCTGTGCGGGAGGAGGCCCCGAACCTCCTTGTGGGGGTCTGTGAGACGGGTACGGGAGCACCTTCTCTCTTCGCCTTCGGCCTCAACCCATGTGACTGCGCAGGCACCGCCTGAATCAGGTGCAGGTCATACCCCCAGTCCCGATTCCCGACAAGTGCTGGTGGGCTCGCGCATCCTGCCCTAAGGAAGCAGCAGCCCACGGACGCAGACACCCCTTACCTTGGCCGTGGCTTTGGCCCCGGGTCGGCCTTGTGCTCCAGGCAGCTCTGGAGCTCAGGTTGAGGTCAACCCTGAAGCACCAAGGTTAACCTATGCCAGACTATATTGAATATGAACGGTCATCTAGAAACATGGTAGTGGTACTTCGGAGTCGTAAGAGTTACAGGAAACTCCAGATTCTAGCAGAGGACTCCCCTGCTTGGGAAACAGAATGACACTTACTTCTGCAGTGCTGGATGCAGGACTGGACAGTGTCTTCTCAGGGCTCAGGGAAGGAACTTGTACCTCAGAAGTCTCCCACACAGACTGCTCGTGAAGATGTGGAACGAAGGTATTTTGTAGAGAAGTAGGGTGTAGGACGTTAATACCACAGGCTCTCTTTAAGAAAACAGTTAGGAGACTTAATGGATCTGACCCGGGAGCCCAGAAGGCAGTGCTGGAGGGATGTGGGCTGCGGCCTGCGTGCAGCCCCCTCGTACCTCTCCTCCATCGCCGTGGCCTCTTCAGGCTGTGACCAGCGTTTACTCCAGCTCTGCCTTCTCCACACCTGCCCCCTGTTCTGACTGGTCTCCCTCTGAACTTGGGACCTGTGCCACCCAGCTGCCTCTGCCCCTCTCGTCTGTCTCCGTGCTTCTGACTCCGAAAGGACTGTCTGTACGTCCATCTGAGGGCCTCCCTTCTTTCAGACACTTAGAATCACCTATTGCTCCTCCTTCGCTTATGCCCCGCATCTAATTCAGTAGCTGTTTGTGTCCACACGGTTCCCCAGATGCACCCAGAATCCACCCACATCATCTGACCCCTGCTGCAACACCTTCTTTGAGCCACTTGGTCTCCTGACATCCCACCGTCCCCCAGGGACACCTCTGTCTGTTCACAGTCCAGCAACAAGGTGGTCCTATGAAAAAGCCAGAGTGTGTCACTCCTCCACTCAGAACCTTCCTGTGGCTTCCTCTCTCGTGGAGGGTGAGTGTTCAGGTCCTTCAGAAGCCCCTGACTCTTCTCTCCCTGTCACATTCCACAGCCTTCTCTCCTCTGGCTCACTCCCTTTGACTTGCTGCTTCCTGGGCTGTTTCTCCAACGTGCCGGTCTTAGAGTCATTAGCTCAAAACCTCCAGCAGCTCCCCATTTCTCTCAGAGGAAAGCCGAGTTCCTTCAGTGGCCGATGAGAATGGGCTCCTTGTGGCCCATTCTTACCCAATTTCTGTGACTGCCCTAACACCCTCAGCCTCCCAGCCCAGGAGGGCTCCCTCTTTTCCACCTTTTCTGTTGCCTGTCACCCCATTTTGATGGTGGCTTCTCCTTGAGTTGTCTTGTCTCTTGATTTGTTTACTCTTTTATTCTCTGCTTTCTTCCCCTAGACTGAAAGCTCTGTGACAGCAGGGGCCTTCCTGCCTCCTGCTGATGTCCCTGGCATCTTCAGCAGGGCCTCACAGGCACAGCATCTACCTGGCAGATCCCCATGGCAGGGACTACACGAAATCCTAGAGGAAATGGAGTATTTCTGACAGAAATGTAAATTAGGAACATTGGTTGCAGAAGTACCAAGTAGTAGACTAATAATCATAAAAGAAGTTGAATTGAGAGAGATTACACCTATCAAAAACCATACCTGGGCTTACTGATAACTTCTGTCAGACCTTCAGTCCTACCTTGGTACTATTTTCCTTAAATCACAGGGTCTAAAACAATCCATTTATACCGAGACATCACATCTGGGCAGGGACCACATGATGCCACTGAAGATTAAGTTGCAGTTGAGTTGTTGGACAGTATTGTTGGCACGTTCAAAGTATCTATCTTCACGTTTACTAATGGGCCCAAGGCCCTTTTCTGACTGTGCAGTGCACTCGGAAGTTTCCATGCTCGTCCTGAACCTTAGAGCAAGGTGATGGGATTGCGTGAAGTTGCGAGCGGAAATCAGTCCTGTGGCTTGCTAAAAGGTGAATGTGTTTGGATTGGGACTGTTGTAACCGAGCTGGCAGTGGGAAGAATGACAGTGGAGAGAAACATTCTGATCAGTTTCAAATCAGCTTTCTGATCGGGGTGTGTAAACACGTGAACGGTTTGCGATTCTGTGAGTTGGTGGAGTCGGGAGCTCTGTGAACAGAGCTGTGCTGTGCTAGCAATGGCTGGTGGCTGTCGGGGAAGGCACCCAGCGGGCAGTTTCCCCTGAGCTCAGCCGCAGATGGCTGCCTGGAGGCCTCTGTGTGCAGTAGCCCTGTGGTCTCTCCCATGGTCGCCAGGGCTTATTGTTAGGTGTTGTCACTGATGCCTTCTGCGTGTCTCCATTTTCAAATGTAAACTACTTCTATCTGCTGAGGATCCGGTGAATGTGCGTTTAAAAACTCGAACACTGATTACTGGTATTCAGATAATTTTGGTGCAGGAAAGGACTACAGAGATTTTAGTTAAATTACTCCTTTAATGGAGGGAGAGTGTCAGCCAGGAAGAAACTAGAAAGAATAACCTTAAGGAAAAAAAATGGAGCCCAAAGCAGTGTTAAGAAGATTTTGTGACTGCACAAGCATGAGGAAGTTAATTCTCTGTCACTAGACCCACAGAGTTGGTGATTGTGGCAGGCAGAATAATGGCTCCTGAAGAGGGCCACGTGCTAATCCAGAACCGGTGTATACGTGACCTTCCATGGCGGATGTGACCAAGATGAAGATGACCTTGAGATGGGGGAGATGAGGAGCTGCAGACCTTTTCTGGCTGTGGTCAGAGGGAGGGGGCCGCGGAGGAAGGGTCAGACGCAGCACTGCTGGCTTTGTGGATGCACAGAAGAGCCTCTGGTAGCCGGAGAAGGCCAGCCTAGAGCTTCCAGAAAGCAGCACTTCCCTGCCAACACCTTGATTTTAGCCCAGTGAGACCCATTTCAGACTTGCGATCTTACAGAAGTGAGAAGTGCGCGTTTGTGTTCTGTTAAGCCCAGAAGTTTGTGGTCATCTGTCAGAGCAGCAGTAGGAGGAAGGACTTTGTCGTTGTCCTGGAGGACTTCGGGGCCGACTTCAGGCTGAGTGCCGAACCAACAGTGGTAGCAGTTGGCTTCCTTACCTTGAAGAGCATCTGAAAGAGAGACACAGACCAGGAGCCGCCGGACATTGTAGTGAGCAGATCAGGAGTGATGACTGCACCCGCACTCCTGGAGGAAGTAAAGAGATGAGCGCTGTTAACATCACCGTGCAGGGTGTCAGATTGCTCTCGCGATGAAGGAGCCTGGCAGGTCCCTGAGAAGACAGCTAGACAGAACAAATGTCTCCTGCGCTCTGGTTGCCACCTTCCCCACAGACAGGCCGTGCTAGTGGATGTGTTCATTATCACCTCTCTCCTAGACGAAGGCTTTGGAGGGTACGGGTTCTGTCTTACCCATCGTATGTAGGCTAGAGGGTGACATGTTCACTCACCGAATGAGTGAGTAATATTCAAGACTGAATGGACGACAAGGGACAGTTTGCAGGATTTCTTTCTACCAGTTGAGAGGTCATTATTTCTTTCTAGAGCATTGTCTAAAAAATAAGTGACCAAGGTGACCAAGCAAAATCATAAAAAGAACATTTAAAAATGAAATTACAGCGTCATCTTACTAGTATATGACCAGGAAAAGGTAAACTGGAACAACAATGAAATGCCCTGCCCCCACCCCACAGTCCATCACATTGATTAGACACTTGGATTGATTTTATCTGGCACTGGCATGAGATGAAGGATAGTCTCGAACATTATGTGCCAAGTATCATTGCTCTAGTTTCCCTGGTGGCCATACTTCCAAAAATGCCACCTTTTTAAGTTGCTTTTGATCCAGTGCATCTGTTTTTGAGCAGTGCTGCCTGTGGGTGCGTGATACCAGCTAGAAGCTCGTTGGTAGTGGTTCCGCACACATCTCACTTCCGCTCTCCCCCAGAGCAAGGAAGCCAGCGAGAAGATAGCTGTCCACTCGGAAGAGAAGGGCTCTGGAGGCTGCGCGTTGTCTTCCTGATAAGACAGAAGCATGGTGCCTACACTGGCTAGGGTCTTTCACCCCGAATCCTTTTCCTGTGAATATCTCATGTCAGAATTAATCAGGAATATTATATATTTCCTAATTCTGGGATATGATATAGATGAGTAAAGGGATATTTCAAAGTAGCTAAATGTAGGTTTATATACTCTGGGTGGGATTGTCCTGGGACATCAAAGCCAGGTTGAGAAATTTAAATTTAATTCAGGTGCCATTAGTGGCATATTGTAAACCCTTGTCCTCTTGTGTCCCTGGAGGTCCTTTTCTAAACGTGTGTGTTCCAGAAGTAATAACGTGTGATACATGCGCACATTCCATATGGTAGTACTGCTGGGGTGGTTTGTTTTGAGTGTGCATTCCTTACTAAATATTTAGTCCTCAAAGTTACTTTTCAGTCACGCAGAACCAAATATTTAGTTTTCGAAATTATTTCCGTTCCTCAGTGTGTATACCGAGCTTCAGACATGTACGTCCTTGCGTATCCGTAATCTTGGCTGCCACTCGGGCTGAGTCAGCGGTGAGATGTTGAGAAGTTCTAGAGAGGTAGGACAGAACACAATATGGACGCATGATGAAAAAGTGAAACAGGAACTGAAGGGGAATGTCTGTGTGTTAATTCCTATTAATACTTTAGTGAAAAGTGAATGTTAGAGCGTTGTATCAGGAGGAGCTCCTGGGATGGGAGCTCTTTGTTCCACAGCACCAAACCCGAGGTCATTCTGGGTGTCTTCAGGTGGTGGGAGCAAGTGAATGGACCGAAATTCTGTCTATCCCACAGGACTCCCGTTTGGGAGCCTGCTTTTCCCCCGGGCTCCACAGTTCTGGAATAAGCGTCTGTACACTTGCCCCTCTGCAGGTGGGCACCTGCATGCCCATTCCTTGAGGGGTCATGAAAATAACCTTTGCTGGGGGTCCTCAGGGAAGGCATCCAGAAAGGTGGGATTTCTCCCCGGCTGTTGATAGCACATGCAATGGTCAGAAACGGTCTGTGCCCAAAGGATAGACCCCCTGAGACCCGTGGTTGGGGACAGATGTGAACTGTGGCTCTAACAGGAGCGAGGGGACTGTGGAATCGGCCAGCTGCCAGGGAGCCACTGCGGAGTGGAGAGAAGATGCGCTGAACCGGAGCCTTCGCGAGGGCAGCGGTGTCGCTGTGCCCTGGGCGGCACACTGGCAGAGCTGGGACAGGAAGACAAAGCACTTTTGTGGGGATCTGCAAGAGGCGCCAGCGCCTGTCCTGTGCAGCTCAGAGATCCGTGCTGTTGGCAAGGAGAAGCTAGAGAAGCTGCCTCTGAGGGAATTGCTAGAAATGGAGGTCTCTCCCTCTCAGCAGATCCCCTACACCGAGCCCACGAAGTGAAGATGGGGCGGGCTGGGTGTCCGCTCCTGCTGTCCCTTGGCTGAGTGCCCTTGGGTAGACACTGGCTGCAGTGTCCATCACGGTGTCCCCATCAGAAATTCTGGTCCTGGAATCTGAAAGCCAGGAAGGACACTTAATGCCTACTTCAGTTTCACCCAGACTTCTGTGGGCTGCGCACATCCTTCCTGTCCCACAGAGAGCTCGTCTGCTCTGCGGAGTGGCCTGTGACTCCTCCAGCCCAGTCCTTTGTCCTTGCTTTCCTCCTCCCCTGTCACTCTCCCATGCCTGATACACGTCCTTCTCCTGGGATCCAATAGTCTGAAAGGGAGGCTGGCCATGGGCAGGTGCCATGTGATGCCTTTGGCGTGGACACACTGAGTCCTTGACAGCGTTTGCATATACAGTATGTGTGCTTCTCTTTTCTCAGGAATAGGGATAGGAACATCCTTGTTATCGACAGCATCATGTCCTAATATGGAAATACTTAGTGTGCGTGGAAACTTTTTAAGGCGTGTCTTGTATTACAAGTAATAGGATACCTTCGGTTAATTGCTAATTTAAAACAAAGCAGTGACGATTTCCTTTGGCAGTCCTTTTCCTGTTAATATCAGCATCGTTACAAATTATGAATGGCCTGAAGCATGGAGAAGAGTGCAGAGGACTGTGTTTAGCACACCCTCACGTGAGGACGCAAGTGGACTGTTGGATTCCCTTCTGAGGCCCCATGTGTACTGCCCATTGACATCCGTGTACACGTGTGACTTCCACAGCTGGGCGGGCACAGGTCAGGACTCTGGGCTGCTGCTTCCCTTTCCGAGTCCCAGGATGAGCTTCATCTTGGCGTGGCAGCCTTCCCTTTTGCCTTCGTCTCTGCACTCAGGGCACATGTATTAGGGGCACTCGGCCTGGGGACTGTTCCGGTTGCCGCACTGTAGTCCATAAAGAGCACCTGGCAGGTGGGGCAGGCTCAGCCTGCTAGCTTCTCCTGCATCATCAGTATCACCAGAAGCGTGGCCTTCATTGTATGTTCCTAAGTGTGCTTCCTAGGAAATGACACTGCACTTGCAGCCTGGTCTAGAACAAGATGTTATCCTGGGTTCAGAAAGTAGAACCCTGTCCTCGGGTCTCATACTCAGCAAGTGACGTGCAGAGGGTGGCTGGAATGCTTTGTCAGGTTTTGGGGATGGAGCAGAGGTAGAGCTGCAGAAATGTACATTTCCATGCCTTGTTTATCACTAAAAAAAAGGGAAGAGCCTCATGTGTTTTTTCAAAACTTTTCCTTGTTCATAAAAATACTATTTGAGAAAAAAAGACTCCTAAGAAAAATTAAGTAATTTGTTTAACTTGGTTCTCTTTTACCAAAGATTTCTGATAATTAACTAAAAGAAATGAACATTGCATTAATTTTTAGCATACAGTTTTTTTTTGTTTGTAACAGTCATTTTTGTGGGGGGTATGTTTTAGGGCATCATTCAGAAGATAGTGGACAGTCACAAAGTAAAGCACGTGGCCTGCTATGGATTTCGCCTCAGTCACCTGCGGTCAGAGGAGGTTCACTGGCTCCATTTGGATATGGGTGTCTCCAATGTGAGGGAGAAGTATGAACTTGCACACCCACCAGAGGAGTGGAAGTAAGATTACATACCTACTTTGGTGTGACTCACACTTGATTTGTTTTGCATATTAAATCACACACAAGAGGATGAATGTCTTTGCTTAATTTCCATATTGATTGTAATTACGACTCCTGTATAAATAAAACTGGCTGGTAATGATTTAACCAGTGATCTCTTCTAGACTTCTGTTCAGTCTGCCTTTGTGGCACCACCGACTTGGGACTGCCTGAGCTTCTGATGGGCTCAGTGGAGACGGCCTTGGGCTCGTCACACTTCTCTTGTCAGGATGCCTTTGTTTCAGCCTCGGCTCGAAGAGCTCAGGTCCTCATTCCTTTCCTTTCTGTCCTGTTAGCATCCTTCTGTGCAGCAGGACTTCGAGAGCCCGGCGGAGACCACACCTAATTATCTCATTAACGGGCAGCGTGGTTTGCTCCATGGTGCCAGGTAGCCTCCGGCTCACCTGAGAAGAGGGGGTGTCTGAGTGACGTCCGTGCACTGCAACTCAATTAGGCCGTGACTCGTGCTGACCTTAGTGAAACTGACACAGTTGAAGGTGAATTAAAAGACTTCTCTGATTGCCCTTTCTGTGGTTCTCTCCCCACAAAGATAGTAATTTTTTCCACTGTGAAGCAAAGCAGCATGTTAGCAGGAAGCTGTTTGTGTGAAACACTAGAGTGTGGGAGAAGTTGGACCCCGTGCATGGTGCCCTGGTGTTCATAGACGCAGCCGCAGAGACAGAGGCAGTTGTGGAGGGGACAGTGCTCAGTGTTGGTCACTCTCAGTCCAGCAACCTAACTGATTAGAAGACACATTGAAAAGAAAAACCTGCGGAAGTTAATAAATCTCCTGTTGAATACACTCAAGTCCTGGTTACAGTTTACCAGAGAAACGTACTTGTATTTCCAGTTTCCTGGGCCGCCGGCACAGGCCGAGCTGACAGGGTAGTCCATGATAAGGTCGTTGGGTTGGCTTACTTCGGTGCTGGCAGAGATGTGACCTCCCACTGTTCCATCAGTCAATCAAATAAGCGTTTCAAAGCTAAGAATACCTAAAAGTTACTTTAAAATGCCGCAGGTGTGTTTATTCAGCACAGTTCTGTCAGCTGCTTCATTTTTGTGGCTGTGTCAGAGGCGTACTCCTGTAGGATGGTGCCCCTAGTGCTCGGTAAGGTGCTGTTGAACGTGGACCTCTGAGCGTAAAGCTCTGTTTCTGTTCTTTTAAGCCACTTTATTTTGCTAAATTTCAAGTAAAGTTGAGCGGCCTCTACTCTCTTTCATGGAGTCTGAACCCTCATAAAGCAAGGCAAGCCCAGCCTGGGCGAGATGGAGCTTTGCCCAATGCAGTGCCGAACCAGACAGATGTGCCGAACCACAGATGGAGGTGGCGAAGGTGATGCCACGGCCGTGTCACTGGCACCCAGCGGCTAGAGCCCGGCGCCAGGCCAGCTGCATGCGCCTTATAATCTGTACATTTGCAGCTCGTAAAATGTGTGTCACAAAGCTCTCCCCAGTCTTAGGAGGTAAAGATGGAGGAGACAGGCCACAGACTTGATTTAAGTTCCAGGCACAGAGAGAGCTGGAGACACAGCTTCGGTTGAGTATAGCTGACTTCGTAGCGAGGCTTTTGCGTAAACATGCCCGTCGCAGGAGGACTCCTGCAGTCTTAGCTCGGGGGGCGGCGTGGCGGGTAGCATAGTGAAGGTGCATGGACAGTGGGCTGAAGGTGTAGGTGGTCCCTGCGGGTGTTCCTGAGAGGGTCAGGCTTCATACTGCCTGTCCGTGCATGCCAAAGGAGCCGGGACTTAAAGGGTCAGTAAGGAACAGGAGACTATTGTAAAAGAACCATGTAGATTTGAAAAAGGACCAAACACAAGTTCTAGAAACCACTGGGTGGGTAAAACAGCTGATATAGCGGAAAAATTAGTAAACAGAAATGTGGATCTGAGAAAATCTTCCCAAAAGACAGCACATAGAGATCAACATGTGGAAGGTATGAAAGCGCATTATGTAACATGAGGAATGAGAAAGTCAACCCATTTCTGCAAGGGGCTCTCAGAGCTAGTAGAAGGAATGAGGAAAAGGAAATATTCCGAAGAGGTAATGGCTGAGAATTTTCTAGAAGTGGTGAATAGCATAAATCCTCAGGTGTAGGACTAACGTAAGATCCCAAACGGGGTTAACAACATGAATCTGCACATCGGTAGATTACAGTCATATCATGTACAAAAGAGGAAGAGATGATGCTAAATGCAACCAGGGAAAAATTCACCTTTCTCCATGGTTTTCTCCAAGCGGTGAGAAGTCCCGGGCAGCCCACATCTGTCTGTCAGATGCCGTTACCGTTCAAGAGGGGGGTGGCACAGATACTGCCCTCAGAGAGTTCACTGCCAAAGGAGCCTCCTACAGACACATTTCAGGAAAAAGGATAGTGGTTTCTGAAGGAGGGTTTCAGATGCAAAATAATAAATAGATAAAAATAAGCATTGGCTCTAAGAACAAATAACAATAAGAACCGATTTTTTTATATTAAAAAAGTAGAACCCAAGTGGTGGCTGCCTGTCAGAAGAGAGGTGGTCAGAATTAAAGCTCGGTCAGCCACGTTATAAGGGTATGTATAAAAAATAAAAAATAAAATTGCATATTAGGTTATAAAAGCAGTATAACCTAAGCAGTAGGTGGGTGAGTAGGTGTTAGGGAAACAGCAAGAAGAGAAGGAAGGGACTAGAAAGCGACAAAGAGGAGTCCCAGACGAGACTTTGGAAATAAGCTCAAGCAGCCTAACAGTTACTGGTGAGAGATGTTGGTGTGTGACCAAGAAAGAGAAGCCAGCTCTCTGCTCTTTATGACGGGAATCTAAAACAGTGATGTTGAAGACGTTTTATGTAACTTACAGGAAGAAACATTTTACCTTAAGACTCAGGACACATGCACATGTATGTGTTTCAGAACCATTTACATATAGGTCTACACACGCACTTGATAAAACCATATCCAGCCTCACTAGTCCACTGAAGTCCACGGTTTCCATCCAGAGGCATCCGGTTCGGTTTAACTTCATTTAGAAAGATGGATGGTCGGCAGGTAGGTGGATGGATGGACAGGTGGATGGATAGATAGAAGGATGGATAGAGATGACGGATGGAGGGACAGGAAGATGGATAGATGGGTGGTGGGTGAATGGATGGAGAGATGGATAGATGGATGGACGGAAGGATGGATGGACGGACGGATGGATGGATGGATGGACGGACGGATGATGGCTACAGAGAGGGATGGATGGATAGA